>NC_139226.1:33869733-33972233 GCF_055691185.1 Crinia signifera
TAAATGTGCGCATTTTTATAAATGCGCTTTTGTGCAAAAAAAAAAAAGTTTAAAAAAAAACGGCGTGGGGTCCCCCCTCCTAAGCATAACCAGCCCCGGGCTCATTGAGCCGGACCTGGTTCCAAAAATACGGGGGAACAAAAAGCATAGGGGTCCCCCGTATTTCTGAAACCAGCCCCGGACTCTTGGACCGGTCCTGGTTCCAAAAATACGGGGGACAAAAAATCTGGGGGTCCCCGTATTTTGAAACCAGCACCGGGCTCCAACAGCCCGCGGTGTCATGCCACAGCCGGGGGACACTTTTTATACAAGGTCCCCCGGCCAAAACATGAGCACCGTGGCTGGTCAGCCTTGGACGGGGTACCTGGAGGAGTGGGGACCCCCCCAATAAAGGGGTCCCCCCCCCCCCAAGCTTCACCCGTCCAGGGCTGAAGCCCGGGGCTGTCACCGGCGTCCGTGGCCAGTGGACGCCGGCCTGATAGGGTTAAATCCATCATACATATCATTACATTGCTTTTTACCGGCGAACTACAAGTGCCAGCAGACCTCCCCCGCATGCTGGGACTTGGAGAACCACAAGTCCCAGCATGCAGGGCATTAATGGGCCCGCTGGGACTTGTAGTCCACCTGTAAAAAGAATGTTTATAAAAAACACACACACAGAGAAGTACAAGTTTATTACACACACACACCTCAATTTTACACAGCATACTTACCATTCCTGGATCCAGCGCTGGTCTGGCTGCTTTACAGCCGGCTCCCCCCGCACTGACAGGCAGCGGGGAGAACCGCTTTCTCCGTTGCCTGTCACCGGCTTTCTCCGTAGCTTCTGTAGCTCTGTCCCAGTGCTACAGAGGCTGAGAGCGTGATTGGCTGAGCTACAGTATGCGTCTCCATGGAGACGCATAGCTCAGCCAATCAGGACTGAGCTATACTGTAGCTCAGCCAATCACGCTCTCAGCCTCTGTAGCACTGGGACAGAGCTACAGAAGCTACGGAGAAAGCCGGTGACAGGCAACGGAGAAAGCGGTTCTCCCCGCTGCCTGTCAGTGCGGGGGGAGCCGGCTGTAAAGCAGCCAGACCAGCGCTGGATCCAGGAATGGTAAGTATGCTGTGTAAAATTGAGGTGTGTGTGTGTAATAAACTTGTACTTCTCTGTGTGTGTGTTTTTTATAAACATTCTTTTTACAGGTGGACTACAAGTCCCAGCGGGCCCATTAATGCCCTGCATGCTGGGACTTGTGGTTCTCCAAGTCCCAGCATGCGGGGGAGGTCTGCTGGCACTTGTAGTTCGCCGGTAAAAAGCAATGTAATGATATGTATGATGGATTTAACCCTATCAGGCCGGCGTCCACTGGCCACGGACGCCGGTGACAGCCCCGGGCTTCAGCCCTGGACGGGTGAAGCTTGGGGGGGGGGGGACCCCTTTATTGGGGGGGTCCCCACTCCTCCAGGTACCCCGTCCAAGGCTGACCAGCCACGGTGCTCATGTTTTGGCCGGGGGACCTTGTATAAAAGTGTCCCCCGGCTGTGGCATGACACCGCGGGCTGTTGGAGCCCGGTGCTGGTTTCAAAATACGGGGGACCCCCAGATTTTTTGTCCCCCGTATTTTTGGAACCAGGACCGGTCCAAGAGTCCCGGGGCTGGTTTCAGAAATACGGGGGACCCCTATGCTTTTTGTTCCCCGTATTTTTGGAACCAGGTCCGGCTCAATGAGCCCGGGGCTGGTTATGCTTAGGAGGGGGGACCCCACGCCGTTTTTTTTTTTATAAAAAACACTTTTACACATTTTTATTAACAGAACCATGCACAGATCTCAATGATCTGTGCATGGTTCTGTCAAATTCGCCTGTCAGAACCTGGTCTATTTTTTTTGCGATTTTTGGTAACATTGACCAAAATCGCACCCTATTACATTTGCGAGTTGTATACTTTATAATGGGAAAACATCTGGATGCGAATTGAAATGTGACTAAAAATCGCACTTCTAAAAGTGCGATTTCCGGGTAAAAAGTGCGATTTTTTACCGCGATTTTCAACCTATTAAATGTGCGATTTTCGGAAATGTGCGATTTCGGCCGTTTTTTGACCAAAAATCGCACATGTCTAAAAAATCGCACTCTATTACATTTCGCCCATATTGTCAGAGACACCAAAAACCATGAAAAACTTATGTCAGCCTATTCCTGTGTCAATTACTTCCATGTTGACATTTTGCTTGTGTCAACCTTTTGCTAATGTCATTGTTGTGCATGTCAACCTGTGCCATGTGTCGACCTTTTGCTTGATGACCAATAGTGGCTGACCTATTGGGGCGTATTCAATGCGGACGGCAAGAGGTTAAACGGTGGGGATCGCCGAAAACAAGCGATTCTCACTATTTAATCCCTGCGCCACCTGCTCACCCTATGCAACGGCGCTGGGGAAATCCTCGCTGTCAGAGGCTTGCGGTTAATGCCGGGAGCCCGCTGCATTTAGCCGCAAGCTTTGCTGGTTTAGCGGCCACATAGACCGTTTCCCCCTAGCTCCAAAAACCTAGCGAGGGGGAAACGGCGTGTTCAGGGGGTCGGTTGAATACTGACCCTGCGAGCTGTGACAGCGAGCTGGTAGCCCTGCTTGCTGTCACAGCTCGCAGAAAGCATTGAAATACACCCCATTTACTGGAAAAGTCTCTTTTCGCTCTTATCAGCTGGGTGGCACTCTCCCACTGTGACTTCACTATTTGCTTTAAGATAGGAACAATCACTTTTCAAGCACATGAACAGTGACATATTTTGAATATAATATTTTCCATTGTACTCACCTCTAGGATGACACACGACGACCTTTGCACTAACACTGTGGTTATATTTTTAAACATGTTCAGTAGAGTAAAAAAAATCCACACTCACATAGCTCTTACCCCTGACACCATCTCCGCAGAGTCATCCTTCCACCATGAAGTTCTTCCTTGGATTTATCTGCATCCTATCTGCATTCATTTACAAAGGTATGAATGTTGTACTGCGCATTGTCCAGGGCACCTACCGAACCAGGCACTTTGTTATTCATTTCTATTAATGTCTATAAATGTTGGTATAACATCTTCTAGCTCCTATGTACAGAGGTTTGGCTGCTCGTTGTTGCGGGGGCAGGCGATAGAATAGAATCGACAGCCTCCGCTAGCCGCCAGGCCCCACAATCTGTCGGAAGGGGGCTCGCGCGCACAAGACGCTCGCGGGTCCCATTCCAATGAAGCTCCCCTCTGCTGTCTGCCGCCCCCCCCCCCCCCCCCCAACACTGTTCCCCCCCCCCCCCCCTCCAACCCTGCCCGTCTCCCTGAAACAGAGACTGGCAGGTTTTCTGCCACTGAGCCGCCGAGTGACTGAGACGCCCGCGCTTCCCAGTCTGATGGAGTCAGCCAGCGGTCGCCAGCGGGGACATTCTGGTGTGCACTGGGGCTAAATGAGAGGGGCTTTATCTGTACCTGTTTTTAATTGTTTTGTGGGGGGTTTTTTGTGCATTCAGAGTAGAATTTTAGCTATTTGGAGCTTTCAAAAATGTTTCCAACTGAAATTTCATTTTAACCCTTTGGTTGCCAAGTGAATTTGCCAAAATAGGTGTGAAATTGCCAAGCAAACATCGTTATTCATCATAATGACCTATAATGATTACCTTATATAGGGAAATAGAATCTTTATTTACACAACATTTTTTTATTTAATTTATATAACAAATGTGAGCGACGCCGGGATTTTTAGCGGATAGTTTGAAATCTCTCGCAGAGATGTTGGCACTCAAACTACTTACGGTATATGCGTTTGTCACAAATATGAAACACAGTAAAAATGTCAGTCTTGTGTTATACTGAATAACATGTTTACCACTGAGGGGTCAGAAGACCATGGTGAATATGTAATATTGTCTGAATTATTTTTTTAAGTGGTATGCATTCACAAGGCAAAATGAGAACAGCTGGCATCGCACACCTCTGGCAAAGTCGGACCCTATTGCATATTCCCGTGCTTTTACGTTCTTGTATTTTCATTGTTTGCAATGATATTCGGTTTGCTTAGAATATATTTTTTCATCATCATTCAAGAATTCACATTATAAAATCCATATACATAAAATAAATTTAAGTTTGGTTAAATCTCCTATATATTTGGCTACATCTGTCACTCAAAGTGGTGTCTGTGTCTATAACGCTCTGTTCCTGGACTTTCCTCTTAATGTGTGATTGCCTTCATCTGTGCTGAACACCTTTCTGAGAAATTAACCTGTTAAAACAGGTGATGGCAATCATACATTAAGGGGAAGTCTAGAAACAGAGCATTGTGTCCCTCCTGGAGAGGGTCATGTTGGGAGGTATGTGACAGAGAACCAGCCCAGTGAGCCCACAGACAGTGCCAGACACCCACTGCCTTCCCATGTTGCCCAGCACTGCTACTCCACAGCCACCAGGTGAGCGCCCCCCTCCCGCGATTTGCGGCAAAACCTCCCCCCCCGCGCGCCCCCCCTCCCGCGATTCGCGGCAAACACCCGCTCCCCCGCGACCCCCCCTACCGTGATTCGCTGCAAAAAGAACCCCCCCACGACCCCTCCCGCAATTCGCGGCATAACCACCACCCCGCGACCCCCCCTCCCGCGAATCGCGGCAAACCCTCCCCCGTGACACACTCCCCCCCCCCGATTCGCGGAAAAAACATCCCCCCCCGCATCCAAAAAGAACCCCCCCCGCGACCCCCCCTTGCACGATTGGCGGCACCCCCCCTGCGACCCCCCTCCCGCGATTCGCGGCACCCCCGCAATTCGCAGCAGCCCCAGGATTAAATGGCACATGCAAAACACTGACATGGCTATGGTCGACAATGAAAAAGGTTGACATGAGTTTTGAAGATTTATTTAAATTTTTTTAATTTTTTTCATATTCATTGTCATGTGTCGACATGGACACCAATGAAGTGGCACACTTATGTCAACATTTACATGTGTTGACCTTTCTGTGTTGATTTTTTCTTGGGGCGATACGCGTCACACCCCCCCCGCAACCCCCCCCTCCCGCGATTCGCGGCACCCCCGTGACCCCCCACCTCCCGCAATTCGCGGCAACCCCCCACGGAACCCCTGTGAACCCTGCCCTCCCGCGATTCGCGGCACCCACCCCCGCGACCCCCCCTCCCTCATTTCGCGGCACCCCCCCGTGATTCGCGGCAGCTCCAGAATTAAATTGCACATGGAAAACACTGACATGGCTATGGTCGACAATGAAAAAGGTTGACATGAGTTTTTGAAGTTTTTTTGTCATTTTTTGAATATTTTCATATTCATTCTCAGGTGTCGACATGGACACCAATGAAGTGCCACACTTATGTCAACATTTACATGTGTTGACCTTTCTGTGTTGATTTCTTTCTTGTGGCGATTCGCGTCACACCCCCCGCAACCCCCCCTCTGGCGATTCGCGGCACCCCCCGCGACCCCCCCCCTCCCGCAATTCGCGGCAACCCCCCACCGGAACCCCCCATGAACCCCGCTCTCCCGCAATTCGCGGCAACCCCCCACTGGAACCCCTGTGAACCCCGCCCTCCCGCGATTCGCGGCACCCACCCCCCGCGACCCCCCTCCCGCAATTCGCGGCACCCCCCCGTGATTCGCGGCAGTTTCAGAATTAAATTGCACATGGAAAACACTGACATGGCTATGGTCGACAATGAAAAAGGTTGACATGAGTTTTTGAAGTTTTTTGTCATTTTTTGAATATTTTCATATTCATTCTCATGTGTCGACATGGACACCAATGAAGTGCCACACTTATGTCAACAATTTACATGTGTTGACCTTTCTGTGTTGATTTTTTCTTGTGGCGATTCGCGTCACACCCCCCCGCAACCCCCCCTCCCGCGATTCGCGGCACCCCCCGTGATCCCCCACCTTCCGCAATTCGCGGCAACCCCCCACCGGAACCCCTGTGAACCCCGCCCTCCCGCGATTCGCGGCACCCAACCCCGGCGACCCCCCCTCCCGCAATTCGCGGCACCCCCCGTGATTCGCGGCAGCTCCAGAATTAAATTGCACATGGAAAACACTGACATGGCTATGGTCGACAATGAAAAAGGTTGACATGAGTTTTTGAAGTTTTTTTGTCATTTTTTGAATATTTTCATATTCATTCTCATGTGTCGACATGGACACCAATGAAGTGCCACACTTATGTCAACATTTACATGTGTTGACCTTTCTGTGTTGATTTCTTTCTTGTGGCGATTCGCGGTCACACCCCCGCAACCCCCCCTCTGGCGATTCGCGGCACCCCCCGCGACCCCCCCCCCCCCGCAATTCGCGGCAACCCCCCACCGGAACCCCCATGAACCCCCGCTCTCCCGCAATTCGCGGCAACCCCCCACTGGAACCCCTGTGAACCCCGCCCTCCCGCGATTCGCGGCACCCACCCCCGCGACCCCCCCTCCCGCAATTCGCGGCACCCCCCCGTGATTCGCGGCAGTTTCAGAATTAAATTGCACATGGAAAACACTGACATGGCTATGGTCGACAATGAAAAAGGTTGACATGAGTTTTTGAAGTTTTTTTGTCATTTTTTGAATATTTTCATATTCATTCTCATGTGTCGACATGGACACCAATGAAGTGCCACACTTATGTCAACATTTACATGTGTTGACCTTTCTGTGTTGATTTTTTCTTGTGGCGATTCGCGTCACACCCCCCCCGCAACCCCCCCTCCCGCGATTCGCGGCACCCCCCGTGATCCCCCACCTTCCGCAATTCGCGGCAACCCCCCACCGGAACCCCTGTGAACCCCGCCCTCCCGCGATTCGCGGCACCCAACCCCGCGACCCCCCCCTCCCGCAATTCGCGGCACCCCCCGTGATTCGCGGCAGCTCCAGAATTAAATTGCACATGGAAAACACTGACATAGCTATGGTCGACAATGAAAAAGGTTGACATGAGTTTTTGAAGTTTTTTTTTTTCATTTTTTGAATATTTTAATATTCATTCTCATGTGTCGACATGGACACCAATGAAGTGCCACACTTATGTCAACATTTACATGTGTTGACCTTTCTGTGTTGATTTTTTCTTGTGGCGATTTGCCGTCACACCCCGATCCAACCCCCCCCCCACAACCCCCACTCCGCGATTCACGGCACACACACACCTCCCCCGCGATTCTCGGCACCCCATCCCGTGACCCCCCCTCCCGTGATTCACGGCACACCCCCGCGACCCCCCCTCCCATGATTCGCCGCAACCCCCGCCCCGTACCCCCCTCCCGCGATTCGCGGCACCCACCCCTGCGACCCCCCCCTCCCGCAATTCGCGGCACCCCCCCGCGATTCGCGGCAGCTTCAGAATTAAATTGCACATGGAAAACATTGACATGGCTATGGTCGACAATGAAAAAGGTTGACATGAGTTTTTGAAGTTTTTTTTTTTCATTTTTTGAATGTTTTCATATTCATTCTCATGTGTCGACATGGACACCAATGAAGTGCCACACTTATGTCAACATTTACATGTGTTGACCTTTCTGTGTTGATTTTTTCTTGTGGCGATTCGCGTCACACCCCCCACCCCCCCGCAACCCCCACTCCCGCGATTCACGGCACACACACACACACCCCGCGATTCTCGGCACCCCACCCCGTGACCCCCCCTCCCGTGATTCACGGCACACCCCCCGCGACCCCCCCTACCATGATTCGCCGCAGCCCCCGTAACCCCCCTCCCGCGATTTGCGGCAATCCCTCCCCTCCCGCGATTCGCAGCATCCACCCCCCCACAACCCCCCCTCCCTGCAATTCGCGGCACCCCCCACGACCCCCTCCTGCAATTCGCGGCACCCCCCACGACCCCCCCTCCTGCAATTCGCGGCACCCTCCGCGACCCCCCCTCCCGCGATTCGCGGACACCTAAGTTGCAATACAGGGCATCTTTCATACAATTCTAACCATATTTCTCATATACAAACGTTCACAAATTAAGGGGGCGCAGCCCCTTACGACGGTGTGAAGAGCGCCCGTAGGGCGTGATGAATCACCTCGTAATAATAATAATAATCTCCTATATATTTGGCTACATCTGTCACTCAAAGTGGGTGTCTGTGTCTATAACGCTCTGTTCCTGGACTTTCCTCTTAATGTGTGATTGCCTTCATCTGTGCTGAACACCTTTCTGAGAAATTAACCTGTTTAAAACAGGTGATGGCAATCATACATTAAGGGGAAGTCTAGAAACAGAGCATTGTGTCCCTCCTGGAGAGGGTCATGTTGGGAGGTATGTGACAGAGAACCAGCCCAGTGAGCCCACAGACAGTGCCAGACACCCACTGCCTTCCCATGTTGCCCAGCACTGCTACTCCACAGCCACCAGGTGAGCGCCCCCTCCCGCGATTTGCGGCAAAACCTCCCCCCCCGCGCGCCCCCCCTCCCGCGATTCGCGGCAAAAACACCCGCTCCCCCGCGACCCCCCCTACCGCGATTCGCTGCAAAAAGAACTCCCCCACGACCCCTCCCGCAATTCGCGGCATAACCACCACCCCGCGACCCCCCCCTCCCGCGAATCGCGGCAAACCCTCCCCCGTGACCCCCCCCCCCGATTCGCGGAAAAAACACCCCCCGCGACCTCCCCTCCCGCGATTCGCGGCAAAAAGAACCCCCCCGCGACCCCCCCTTGCACGATTGGCGGCACCCCCCCTGCGACCCCCCCTCCCGCGATTCGCGGCACCCCCCCGCAATTCGCAGCAGCCCCAGTATTAAATGGCACATGCAAAACACTGACATGGCTATGGTCGACAATGAAAAAGGTTGACATGAGTTTTTGAAGATTTATTTTAAATTTTTTTTAATTTTTTTCATATTCATTGTCATGTGTCGACATGGACACCAATGAAGTGGCACACTTATGTCAACATTTACATGTGTTGACCTTTCTGTGTTGATTTTTTCTTGTGGCGATACGCGTCACACCCCCCCCGCAACCCCCCCCTCCGCGATTCGCGGCACCCCCCGTGACCCCCCACCTCCCGCAATTCGCGGCAACCCCCCACGGAACCCCTGTGAACCCCGCCCTCCCGCGATTCGCGGCACCCACCCCCGCGACCCCCCTCCCTCATTTCGCGGCACCCCCCCGTGATTCGCGGCAGCTCCAGAATTAAATTGCACATGGAAAACACTGACATGGCTATGGTCGACAATGAAAAAGGTTGACATGAGTTTTTGAAGTTTTTTTGTCATTTTTTGAATATTTTCATATTCATTCTCATGTGTCGACATGGACACCAATGAAGTGCCACACTTATGTCAACATTTACATGTGTTGACCTTTCTGTGTTGATTTCTTTCTTGTGGCGATTCGCGTCACACCCCCCGCAACCCCCCCTCCGGCGATTCGCGGCACCCCCCGCGACCCCCCCCCCCTCCCGCAATTTGCGGCAACCCCCCACCGGAACCCCCATGAACCCCGCTCTCCCGCAATTCGCGGCAACCCCCCACTGGAACCCCTGTGAACCCCGCCCTCCCGCGATTCGCGGCACCCACCCCCGCGACCCCCCCTCCCGCAATTCGCGGCACCCCCCCGTGATTCGCGGCAGTTTCAGAATTAAATTGCACATGGAAAACACTGACATGGTTATGGTCGACAATGAAAAAGGTTGACATGAGTTTTTGAAGTTTTTTTGTCATTTTTTGAATATTTTCATATTCATTCTCATGTGTCGACATGGACACCAATGAAGTGCCACACTTATGTCAACATTTACATGTGTTGACCTTTCTGTGTTGATTTTTTCTTGTGGCGATTCGCGTCACACCCCCCCCGCAACCCCCCCTCCCGCGATTCGCGGCACCCCCGTGATCCCCCACCTTCCGCAATTCGCGGCAACCCCCTCACCGGAACCCTGTGAACCCGCCCTCCCGCGATTCGCGGCACCCAACCCCGCGACCCCCCCCTCCCGCAATTCGCGGCACCCCCCGTGATTCGCGGCAGCTCCAGAATTAAATTGCACATGGAAAACACTGACATGGCTATGGTCGACAATGAAAAAGGTTGACATGAGTTTTTGAATTTTTTTTTTTCATTTTTTGAATATTTTAATATTCATTCTCATGTGTCGACATGGACACCAATGAAGTGCCACACTTATGTCAACATTTACATGTGTTGACCTTTCTGTGTTGATTTTTCCTTGTGGCGATTTGCGTCACACCCCCCCACCCCCCCCCCCCCCACAACCCCCACTCCCGCGATTCACGGCACACACACACACAACCTCCCCCGCGATTCTCGGCACCCCATCCCGTGACCCCCCCTCCCGTGATTCACGGCACACCCCCGCGACCCCCCCTCCCATGATTCGCCGCAACCCCCGCCCCGTAACCCCCCCTCCCGCGATTCGCGGCACCCACCCCTGCGACCCCCCCCTCCCGCAATTCGCGGCACCCCCCCGCGATTCGCGGCAGCTTCAGAATTAAATTGCACATGGAAAACATTGACATGGCTATGGTCGACAATGAAAAAGGTTGACATGAGTTTTTGAAGTTTTTTTTTTTCATTTTTTGAATGTTTTCATATTCATTCTCATGTGTCGACATGGACACCAATGAAGTGCCACACTTATGTCAACATTTACATGTGTTGACCTTTCTGTGTTGATTTTTTTCTTGTGGCGATTCGCGTCACACCCCCCCACCCCCCCCGCACCCCCACTCCCGCGATTCACGGCACACACACACACCCCCCCGCGATTCTCGGCACCCCACCCCGTGACCCCCCTCCCGTGATTCACGGCACACCCCCCGCGACCCCCCCTACCATGATTCGCCGCAACCCCCGCCCCCGTAACCCCCCTCCCGCGATTTGCGGCAATCCCTCCCCTCCCGCGATTCGCAGCATCCACCCCCCCACAACCCCCCCTCCTGCAATTCGCGGCACCCCCCACGACCCCCCCTCCTGCAATTCGCGGCACCCTCCGCGACCCCCCCTCCGCGATTCGCGGACACCTAAGTTGCAATACAGGGCATCTTTCATACAATTCTAACCATATTTCTCATATACAAACGTTCACAAATTAAGGGGGCGCAGCCCCTTACGACGGTGTGAAGAGCGCCCGTAGGGCGTGATGAATCACCTAGTAATAATAATATTTAGTGAAAGAAAATCTCAATGAGAAAGTCAAGAAAATCAGTCAGATTCCAATTGGATTTGATAACATATCTCGTTATAATTCCATCAATCTGTTTAGGGTTAATGCTGGACATTGTGCTCAGTTTATGACCAATCACTGTACTGTATATGGCAATATCAGATAAAATCCAGATTTATTGCAATATTGTGGTGCACTAGCTTTCTTTACTATGTGGGACACCTTTTGTGGCACATATTCCTGTATATATTGTGTTCTTTACTACAGCATCTAAAATATATTTGCAAAGTAACATTTAGGGGATTGCTTTCCAAAAATATGGATTTCCTTGCCATTTTGTGGTTGGGATGTTGTCTCATTCTGGAGACAGCAGCCCCCGGACTGAACTACTGGACAAGTATGCAAAGAAGCTCAACTCCAAAGGTAATGGGGAACCCCCATGCAGTGTCGGACTGGGGCATGCAGGGCCCACCAGGGAAATGCACTCACAGGGGCCCACCAAGGGGCGTGGTCTTTTTGAAGGGGTGTGGCTGTGACCTGAGAGCGGTGGCTACACACTATGTAATAAGTAGGTGGGACCTTTGCGCGGCGAAGCCGCGTGGCGAAAAAGGGGTGTGGCCTCATGGGACGGAGGCGTGGTATAACAAAATGGGGCATGGTATTACACTTTAGACCACACTCCGTAATGCCCATTACACATAAATCAACATGCCGTAATGCCAATTACACATAAGGCCACACACCATAATGCCCATTACATACTATATAACAAAACATTATGCCCATTACATATTTGACACATAAGTGCCACTTACCTACGTGCTCATTGCTAGGGGGTTCATGCTCGATAACAAGGGGGCTTCATGCTCGATGCCATGTGGGAATACATGCTTGTTGCCAAGGGAGTATGTCTTGCGCCGCTGGACTCACTTTATTGAAAGAAATGTCAGCCGGGCAGAGAGCGCTGTGCTCGGCTGTTTACTCTAAGGAATTGGCTTGTTGCCTAGGAGGGGATGTTAAACGCCGCTGGACTCACCTAATTTAAATAAATGACAGCTGGGCAGAGAGTGATGTGCGCTGCCCGGCTGTAGTCTCTGCAGGAGCATCAATATTTTCAGTTCTCGCGCTGGGGTCTGGCAACGAATCAGGAGCAGCTACCAATACGACTCCTGATTGGCTGCCGGCGGTCCAAAGGGAAAATTGAAAATATCGATGCCACTGCTTAGACTACAGCCGGGCAGCATACATCGCTCTCTGCCCGGCTGTCATTTCTTTCAATTGGGTGAGTCCAGCGGCGTGAGACATCCCCCTTGGCAATAAGCAATTCCTTAGACTAAACAGCCAGGCAGCACACAGCTCTTTTCTGCCCGGCTGTCATTTCTTTAAATTTGAAGCGGCTGGTGGTCTAATGGGTGGTCCAGTGCACCCCGACCACCTCTTAGATTCGCCTATGCCCCCCCATATAATACATTACATAGGTCCCCCCACTCAAATAGTACAGCACATAGGCACCCCATATAGTACATTACATACATAGGTCCCCCCACTCAGATATAAGTACAGCACAGCACATAGGCCCCCAATAAAATACATTACATAGGTCATCCCACTCAAATATTACAACACATAGGCCCTCCCATATAGTACATTACATAGGTCCCCCACTCAAAATAGTACAGCACATAGGCCCTCAATAAAATACAATACATAGGTCCCCCACTTAGATAATAGTACAGCACATAGGCCCCCATATAGTACAGCACATAGCCCCCCCCACATAGTACATTACATACTGTAGGTCCTCCCTACCCAGATAATGTGGCACATAGGTCCCCCCCCCCCCCCCCCACACACACACACACACACACATACACAATACAGTACATACCCCTCAAAAAAAACAAAAAAGGGGGGGAATATTAAAAAGTTAATACAGCAAATGGTGAGGTTAGTTACCTACATTTTGCAGAAGGGGTCCAAAAGTAAGCAGCTCCCTCTTCACCAGCCGGGAGGTCTCCTCTCAGGACATCTACCCCCGCAGTTCTTATCCTGCAGGCGGGGATCTGTATTTGGGGCCCTGGTGGCAGTTGCTCCCGTCCCGTGCAGAGTCCTGTGCTGCCCCGGTGGGAGTCGGGTCAACTGTGGCGTGGCGTGTGGCGTCTGATGTCATGACGCAAAACGCAGCGCAGCAGTGTGACAGGCCTGGCTCCCAGGCAAAGCTCCTCTGCCCTGCTTGCAGCCGCCGGCATATTGATACTGTGGCGGCGGGGGGAAATAAAGAGCAATAGCCCCGCCCCCCTAAACAAGTGGGCAGGGTCCGAAATCACCGGGGCCCACCGGGGGATTCCCCGGTTCCCCCCCAGGCCAGTCCGAGCCTGCCCCCATGTTATGTTCATATGCTTGTAATTCTAATCCTTAGGACAGAGAACCAAGAGAATAACTGCTGTACTTTTTTATTACATTGCTATCTCCAAACACAATGTCCACAACACTGTACCATAGGCACCGATTCCATGGGTGCTCCCGGGTCTGAGCACCCATGGAAAATGTTAAGCACCCACCAGGCCCTGCGGATTGACAGCTGAGCCGCCGATGGACTGTAGCAGTACAGGGCACCCGAGTGATGGCTCAGCTGTCCAGTCATGCAAGGCAGCCTGCGGCTCAGTCACTGGCTGGGCACAGGCTGTACAGGAGGTGGGATCCCAGGCAGCACATGGAGCGGCAAAGGACAGGCAGAGAGGCTCCCCGCAACCATGGCAACCGGACACTGGTTGGTTGACAATTGCTGCCTCTCAGACAATCAGTGACCTGTTACAACGGTAGCTGATTGGCTCTGACAGTTGGAGGTGAGGGAACACGGCAGGGTGCTATGCACATACATAAGGCTGCGTCATTGCTGCTGCGTGCTGCTTCTCTGTGCCACCTATGAGCTTTCATCTCCTGCCCCGTGTCCTTGTGTCTGTGCTCTGAGTGGAAGGGGGCAGAAAGGGGGAGATGGCTGAGTGACAGGTACCCTGGGAACCGGCGATCCCTGCTGGAGGGATGCAGAGCTGTGGTGATGTGATCTTCCCCAACAGCATGGGCCAAGTTAGTAGTCAATACACCCCTCCCCACAGCCTAACAGTACACCGCCAACCCATCCCATACCCCTATTCCTGCAGCCTAACCCTAACAATACCCCCATATCCTAACCCCTCCCTTACCCCCTACTCCTGAAGCCTAACTCTAAGAATACCCCCATCATCATAGTCATATGTCCATCCCAATTGCAGCATAACACTAACCATACACCTCCCTCTATTTTGTGGCCATGCCCCTTCCCATGAAGCCACTCCCCTATATTTTTGGCTTGAGCACCCACCAGCAAAACATAAATCGCTCCTTATGCACTGTACTACACCCACTTCCCAGCAATCTCATGGTACTAGGGGCAGTCACTAAAGATTCAGGCTTACACATACAATTAAGGGAGTGTCTGTAAACATAAAGCATTGTAAATGCAATAAGATTACACTACCCTCATAATTCCATCTCTTGCTGCTTCAATTGTACCTAGCTCTCATGCCTATGTTACATGCTAATATGGGGCAGATAAACTTCAGGTGTAAGCTTCCTGCCTGGTATCCAGGGGGAACAATTTTAGAGACCTCACTGTCAGGCTGTGGTCCAGACCTTTCTCCTCTCGAAGCAGTTTGAGATGAAGATGGAACAGAACAGCAGAATCTTTGCGATTACAACCTTTCGCACAACAAATATTTTATACTTCATACTGATGTCATGAAGTGCCAAATACCTACAAAATATCAAGGGTCACCTATAAATATATCCCAAAAATTGAGTGACACAGACTTTATACCAGATGAGTCAATGGTCACATGAGCTGGTCCAGCCAACCTACTGTCCACATAGCTCCTCCCTTTTCAGTGATCAGCACACTGCCCCCCAAAAAATTCTACAATGGACACTGGGCCAGATTCTCTAAGCTTTAAGAGTGATAAAAATGAAGATTGATAAACAGCCAGCCAATCAGCTCCTATCTGCCATGTCACAGACCGTGTTTTGAAAAATGTGAGACAGGAGCTGATTGGCTGGCTGTTTATCACGCTCCATTTTATCACTTTTGAAGCTTAGAGAATCTAACCTAGTATCTTGTATTTTTCTTTATGTGTGATGTTACCTTCTAAAGCATCAGCTTTACCTAATGCAACCAAAATGTATGACTATGGCCAGGGGGTAAAGTGAGGTAGAACAGGGTGGAACTGAGTTCCACCACCTCTAATGGTAGGGGGAACTGAACTCTCCCATAGCTCTGAACAGTAATTCCAACAGAAAAGCCTGTCCCAGCAGCTTTTTCTACTGGCATGGCATTTGTGATGTCATGCACAACCGCCACTGAAGTGAAGAAGGGCCGCTAAGATTAGCAGACTCTGTGCTTGCTAAAAAATAAAAAAAGGGTGAGAGGGGGCTGGAGGGACTCAGAGGTGGGGAAGATGCTGGAGGGACACAGGGCATGGAGCTGCTGAAGGACATGGACAGTGAGGTGCTGGAGTGACAGAGACAGATGTGTATAAGCAACACAACTGAGGACATTGGTCCTTATTCAGATCTCACTAGAAAGAAGGAACCTATTGGGGTATATCAAGCTAAATGGGGAAGGTGAGTTCTTTATTAAGGTTATTTTTCCTTTGAAGTCCTACTTCAGATTCACACCTCAAAGATAAAACAGAAACGATTTCATGGTGCAGATTTCCAATACCATCGATTTATAGTAACTTCGAGAAGTGTATATGTGCTCCTACCATGTATAGGCCTTTGCTTAGGCCAAAGATTGTAGCATAGATCGGGGGGTCAAACTTTAAACTTAATTCTTTCATTTTGATCCTCCAATTTTCCTCAAAGATATAAATACACGGGGAACAAAATCATTGCGTAAAAAGCAGATTTATTCACACATACCACAAGACAAAAAACATAAAAAAACTAAGTAACTCCTGGTACCGTATCTGGTCTTTCACAAAGGCTACTCAAGAAGCATATGTGGGGTCTGATGTTACAACCCGGGTGGACCTTAACATAAATTCTCCAAGAGCTAGTCCTTGTGCCGAGTTCCAGATAGGGTCCCAGGCAGTGGCGTAACTATAGTCCCGCAGCCCCCGACTCCTGCCCTCGCCCTCCTTAACCCATTGCCGCCGGCGCTGCTGCCTCTTACTCGACACGCAGATCTGTGTCGGGTGACGGGCGGTCCCCGGCTCCGGCTGCAGTGCTAATATAATAAGAGACACTCGGAAAATGGCTGCCCCATAATGCTTCAAGGCACCCCTAGGCCAAATGCTTCTTATCGAGAAATTCAGAAAAAAATATTAAATAAAGTGCATTGTGTTTATATGTCACAGTTATCTGGTGAGGGACAGGATTTGCTTCTGTTTGTCCACATATATTATGATTGGCAGCCACTAGCACTGGTTTTGCCTGGTACATTGACCATAAATAATATGAATTGATCCTGGTCCACCAACCCAAGGCACCCCTGCAAGTGTCCTGAGGCACCCCAGGGTGCCTAGGCACACAGTTTGGGAACCACTGTTCTATTTATACTATAATAAGGACCTCCCAACCATTTCCTGTTCCTGTGTGGGGGGGACTTCACATCATAGGGTTACTGTCTTCTAAATGTAATTATTACACTCCAGATACATTTATATTAGCCATGTACAGTATGGCGAGAGAAGAAAAAATTTGAGATGTTCTGGGTGCACACTGGGGATTGTTGTGCGGTCCATTCAACTGATTTAAGAAAGAGTAATTCTATTAAAATTTTACCTTTATTTATACTTTCATAAAAAAGAGAGGGGAGATATGTATTGTCTCTCCTCTCCACAAAAAAGGTAAAGAAGTGCATTAAAGATAAATATTGATTTAAATAAACGTGAAAGTGATGTTCTGATTTTATTTGTGCTATTATTCTTGTTCCTGTATTAACGTATTGTGTACACCTTGTGTTTTTCCTTAATGAGGATGTGATTTATTCTTGTTTTAGGTCCTCTTGAGTAAGTTACTCTCTCTTATTTAGCTATCTCAAAGGAAATAGGCTCGGTTCTCTGTTAACATGTGTCTCATGTAACAATTATTGAAATTTTGTATCACCCTCAGTTCTATTCATGTATTATTGATACTTTTGATCTTTCTTCCTGGCTTACTGCCAGTTTTCAATTGTTTAACTGTTTACAATCGAAAACTGGCAGTAAGCCCAGGAAGAAGATCAAAAATATCAATAATGTATATATACTTAAGGGCAGGATATGCTGTGAGATGCGAGTCCCGATATGATCAGATGGTATCGGGACTCGCATCGCACTGCATGCATGCAGAGGGACAATTTAGACTAGAGAGGCTGCCCTCTCTAATACACTGCAGATTTACGCTCACACGGGAGCGCACATCAGGAGCGATCTGCATGCTATATGGCTTCCGAAGTTCACTATATCGACAACATCGGAAGCCATATCGCCCCGTGTGTACACACTATTAGAGAAGGCTAGCACCATATTTGCTGAGGAATAAAAGGATATACACATGATATACAGTGTGATACAGAAAAACTAGAAAAATATAGACAAATAAAAAGGGAATTGTGTGTGGTCCACACAAAGGAGCACTCAGTGCGGAATAGACAAACACTCCCTCCCTATTAGCCAACATACATAAGTAATCTATTTATATAAGAGTGTTAATAATCACAATGTATTTTAAAAAGCTTCAATAGCTTATCTCCGTTAGAACGGAAACCGGAAGTGGATTGTGCGTTCCAAATCTTGTCCGCCGAAGTGGGGGAGCGCTAACTCCCCCCTCCGGCAATGTCCCCTCCTGGAGACAGCGCATCTGTTAATACTGATGCGCTGTCTTCTCCCCCCCCCCCCCCCCCCCCCCCCCCCCGGCCAGCTCACTGCGCATGTGCGGGATCTCGTTACTTTCATGAGATCCCCAGCGCAGCTCAGAGCCAGCAGCAGGGACAGCGCTGTCCCTGCTGTGGGCATAGGGCATCGCCGCCTGCAGCTGTCAAAGTCAATAGCTGCAGGGGGCGGAATGGTCAGCGATACTGACCATTCATAAATCAGGCAGGAGCAGGGCCGGCGCTACCACTAGGCAGCTTTAGGCAGCTGCCTAGGGCGGCGGCCACTGGAGGGCGCCTCTTCAGCCCAACATTTAAATAAAATATAATTGTGGCAGGTGCTGGAATAGGCATCTATCTCTAGTTTCCAGCACCATTCTAAAAACCGTCCCTGGTCCCTGCTGCAGCCGCTAACTGCCTAGCGCTGCTTCCGCTGCTGCTGAGACACTGGTCCCAGCTGCCGCCCGCCCCTCACCATTGGCGTCAGCGGGGAACAGTGCCTCCGTGGCAGCAGCGCTAGGCAGTCAGCGCCTGCAGCAGGGACTAGGGACGGGTCTCCCCACCAGCCGCAGAAGAAGGAACCAGCAGCGGTGAGTGGCACCTCCTATACCCCCCCCGGGAAATGAAGCGGTGGGTGAGCACCGCAGCGTGCGTCCGTCCCCTCTGTCCGCCCCTTCCCCCCGGAGCGCCGCGATCACCAGCCCCCCCTTCCCCTCCTGAACAGCGGCCGGGGGCGGGTGAGCACCGCAGCGTGCGTCCGTCCGTCCCCTCCGTCCGCCCCTTCCCCCCGGAGCGCCGCGATCACCAGCACCCCCTTCCCCTCCTGAACAGCGGCCGGGGGCGGGTGAGCACCGGGAGCGTCCCCCCCCCCCCCCGCCTGGGGCGCTCCGGTGCCTTGCACCGGCACTGGGCAGGAGGCAGGCGCACAGTACGAAATATCGTAGCTGCGCTATGCCTCGTGCCCCACACACCGCTGCATGCTAGACACCCACTCATCGGGTGTCATAGATCAGGGGAAGCGCTATCCCCTGCCATAACGCACTTGGATAGCGCATATTCCCCTGATTGCCGGTACATAAATCTACCCTTGAGTACAGCGAGAATGGAAGTGACGTGCAGTGACGTTTCACATACCTTTGTGTGTGGAATGCATAGTCATGGACTACATCTCCGGCAAACGTTACATCCGGAAATGACGTTTGCGCTTTACACCTCTCAGTGTGTGAAGCTCTTCCTTTATATATGCCGGAGATCACACTCCATGGAAGATAGAAAGCTCTTTCCCGCTGAATTCTACCTCATAGACAAGAAATTCAACAATACAAGATGCAGTTAACGTGCTACAGTCAATAAATACATTTTAAAAATTCATATGTACAGGAGAAATGTATTAATGGATAAGGATGATTACCATATGTAAAAAAACATTTGCAATAATAAAAGGGATCATGTAAAATTGGTGTGCTTTATAGGAACCATTTTATCTCAAAATCAGCATTTAAGCCATTCGGTTCCATTGTACTGACATCATAAATTATTATTATTATTATTCAGATCTGATCGCAGTACAAATTTGTTCTCAAAATTAGCAAAAACCTTGCTGCACTGCAGGTGGGGCAGATGTAATGTGTTCAGAGAGAGTAAGGTGGCCATACATCTACAGATCGATTGTCAGATTGGGCTGGTTGGAAGAAAAACCTGGTAATGGATGAGTGACAGTTTATGGCAGTTTTCCAGCATTTCAAAGCAAATGTTCAACTGTCATTTACTCTCATCCATAAACATGTTTTTATTCCATCCAGCCCAATCTGACAATCGATCTGTAGATGTATGGCCAGCTTTAGATTTGTGTGAGTTATTTTGTTTCTGTGCAGGGAAAATAATGGCTGCTTTATTATTACACTGCAATTTACATTTCAGTTTCAAGTTTCAACACACACCACCCAAATGTAACTCTCTCTGCACATGTTACATCTGCCCCACATGCAGTGCAGCATGGTTTTGCCCATTTTGAGAACTAATTTGCACTGCGATCAGATCTGAATAAGGGCCATTATGTGTATAAGGGGCACTACTGTGTGATTTAATATGAACCAAGGGCACTACATGCATATATGCAGGTATAATGTGTATATTATTGTGCTACTGTGTGTTGTCTTAATTTTAGCTACTATTGTGTGACCACACCCCTTCCTTGTGGGACCATTATCTCTTTATGGGAGTTAACTTAGAGCACAAACTCTGGTCTAGGTTATGCCTAATTGGGGGGGGGGGGGGCAGTATAAGAGGAAAGGAGTTCCCCCACCTTTCCAGGACCATTTAAGCCCTGACTATGGCACATGTTTGAATCCCCTGCAGGATGAGCTCTGTTGTGGGTGGGGTCAGGAATAGTAAGGGGAGGAATCTATGCCAGCGGACAGATGCGGACACCTAGACGGGACTGTGTGCTTTAAAAATGCCGGGGCCTATTTTTAAGGTCCGCATACACTAGTCCGACTTGCCTTAAGGCAAATTGTATCTGATTTACTTTGAGCTCCTCTGACAGCTCCCAGGGAGGGCTCACATCGGACTTGGCACTTGAGGTGCTATTTTTTACATGTGATAAATTGCATTTGATTTAGAGCATTTAAACGAACTCCCATGTGGGACCGTGCATTGGGTCGTAATTACCTCATCCCTTTAATCCTGGAGACATATGAATTACACAGGTTCTGTGGCTGGCTCACTTCAAGACTCAATTTCAACTGTTTTTTTTTTAAACAGCCATCAGACTTCATTCCAACTGTATTTTTTTAATCAGCCACAGAACCTGTGTAATTAATATGTCTCCAGGATTAAAGGGATGAGGTGGCAACCGTAGTCGTAATGGATGTCAAAAACATGCGGTTTGGCCCGATTTTTCTGCCCGATTCGTCGGAATTGGGTGAAATTGTGTCCAAATGGCACTTTAGTCCTAGTCCAGCCCTAGATACAGTTCTCACCTTTAGTACAGTATATAGCATCTGGTGTAATCTGCTGCACATTCCACTCCAGTAAAATAAAATACATAAAGGCATGGTACTGTAACCTATACTACTCAAATTCCACACCTGGACTATAAACTGTGTATTACTGTATATATAGGTTCATTTACTAAGATGGGAGTTCTATTAAAGATGAGATGTTGCTATGGGCAACCAATCAGATTCTGGGCCAGATGTATCGAGCTTCAAAGTGATCAATTGGAGAGTGATAAACAACCAGCCAATCAGCTCCTATCTGTCATTTTTCAAACCCAGCCTGTGACATGGCAGGTAGGAGCTGATTGGCTGGCTGTGTATCACTCTCCCTGGCCCTACTGTATATCTATTGTCTTTTAGAATACATAAATAAGAAGTAGATTATGTTTGGTTGCTATGGGCAACATCCCAGCTTCAATTAAACACCCATCTTAGTAAATAAACCCCCAAAACATGTGAAAGACCCTCTAACATTATAAAGCAAGTGTACAATAGTGTACAATAGTTGGATACAGTAACTTTGTGTATATGAGCATTGCGTTTCAAATGTATTAATTCACGTACACATAAATCACTCCCATAAAAGTATAAAACAGGTTTTACAGCTTGAGGCATATGAGCTTATGGTTAATGATGATTACATAAAGTATCTCAGCTCACATTAACTTTAATGTCAGAATTATTATTATTATTATTATTATTATCCTTTCTTCATTTGGCGCCACAAGCAGGGAACTAGCGAGGTCGTTCCTGTGATGCATGAGCTCCAAGCACCAAAAACTTCAGAGGGAGCTCTGACGGGACTCTTGCCCACCTATACTTATGGGTCCCAGCTTGGGTCTCCCTGCATGACTTGGATTTGAAAATGAGGCAAAACACAGAGAGGAAAGTTGGTTGCTATCGAATCCAATCAGTGACTGCTACCATGGTAACAGGCTGCTGGTTGAATGAGAACTGTTACCATTGCAGCGGTCACTGATTGGATCCGACTGACAGAAGAACCTCACTACACCACCCTCCCTCCTTCTCACCAGGTCATCCTTCACCTACTGTGGTATTTATTTTTAAGTTGTAAAACAGCATTTTTTCCATTTTTATTTTATAAATAGCAAATTTCATCATTTGATTATGATCCACCAACTTTTTTCGTCTTATGGGGCTATTTGTGTGTGTTTTTCCCTGTGGGAGTCAATGCTTTTTCTTTGTCAGGGACGATGTGTCTGTATGTGCGTATATGGGGGGGGGGGGGGGGGGCGGGGGTCTTCGCAGCCACCACTTCCACATCTGCATGGAACATAGTGACCATTGGTTAGCCCTGTTGATGCAGGACTACTTACCACATAAGTGAAAAAATACATAATGTAGTGAGTATTTTTGGATTTCAGGTTATACATAAACGCTTCAGAGGCATATTCACAACGAGATGCAGTCAGCATCCCGGTGGTCAGGATGCCAACATTCAATATACTGACGTCAGTATCCCGACTGCCTTCTACAGGCTGGTACCAGAAAGGAATATAGGAGACAAGAAAAAGATGTCCTGTGTCGGTGCACCAAATTCGGGGTAGAAATAAAATCTAACTTTTATTAGTACATTTAAGAACTGCGAGATAAAAACAACATACAATAACAGACAGGGTGGGATATAACACTCTTAAAACTAAGGTGGCAGGCTGATGATTGTAGTGGAATATAATATATGTATTGTTTTCACTTGGAACCATGTGCTGGTGGTCCGTACAGGGGATAACCTGTGCGGGCCAATTGCTGGTATCGTTGGCACGGGAGGGTTAAATGACCTCTTTATTATGTGCTCTGTACCAGTTTTATCGCAAAATAGAAATTAATTGAAAAGCAAAATATTGGAACGTGGTGCCACGGCTGGTGGAGGTTGATAGGTCACTATAGGTATATAAGCCAAGGTTGAGCCAGTGAAACTACCTCCCGTGACCACCGTCTTTGAGTGCTGGACGCCCCCTGTGAGCACACTCTGTCAGATCGCACCTATTGCTCCCATTCGGCTATAACTTTGCCTATTACGGGAGTCTATGTGCTGTTCTGGAGTGCCTCAGGGTTGATCCACTATGCCAGTCCTATGGAGTCGCCTCCAGGGGGACCTAGCTCTAATCTGCCAGTCCTGTGGAGTCGCCTCCAGGGGGACCTAGCTGGTAGCAATGAAAGCCCTTACAAGGGCTAAAGCGATAACGCACAGGTTCAACAAAATTTTTACATTAGTATGAAAATAAACAAACAGCTACAATCATCTGCCCACGCACCGCTAGCCGGCACGAGCCAGCACGCGCTTCGCAGATTTTCAGCTTCCTCAGGGCTGAAATCTGCGAAGCGCGTGCCGGCTAGCGGTGCGCGGGCAGATGATTGTAGCTGTTTGTTTATTTTCATACTAATGTAAAAATTTTGTTGAACCTGTGCGTTATCGCTTTAGCCCTTGTAAGGGCTTTCATTGCTACCAGCTAGGTCCCCCTGGAGGCGACTCCACAGGACTGGCAGATTAGAGCTAGGTCCCCCTGGAGGCGACTCATAGGACTGGCATAGTGGATCAACCCTGAGGCACTCCAGAACAGCACATAGACTCCCGTAATAGGCAAAGTTATAGCCGAATGGGAGCAATAGGTGCGATCTGACAGAGTGTGCTCACAGGGGGCGTCCAGCACTCAAAGACGGTGGTCACGGGGAGGTAGTTTCACTGGCTCAACCTTGGCTTATATACCTATAGTGACTATCAACCTCCACCAGCCGTGGCACCACGTTCCAATATTTTGCTTTTCAATTAATTTCTATTTTGCGATAAAACTGGTACAGAGCACATAATAAAGAGGTCATTTAACCCTCCCGTGCCACGATACCAGCAATTGGGCCCGCACAGGTTATCCCCTGTACGGACCACCAGCACATGGTTCCAAGTGAAAACAATACATATATTATATTCCACTACAATCATCAGCCTGCCACCTTAGTTTTAAGAGTGTTATATCCCACCCCTGTCTGTTATTGTATGTTGTTTTTATCTCGCAGTTCTTAAATTTACTAATAAAAGTTAGATTTTATTTCTACCCCGAATTTGGTGCACCGACACAGGACATCTTTTCTTGTCTCCTATATTCGTCTCAACCTATGTCCGAGGTAGCACACCCCCATATTTAATACCAATTGGTCTTGAACATTGGAATAAAGGGGTGCTCTCTGTTTATTATTGTGTCTTGTGCGACCCACAAAAAAACCCTATTTCCCCCCTGGTACCAGAAAGGATCAGATTGTTGACACCTGAATGACGACAGCTGGCATCCTGATCGGTGAGAGTTAGGATCAGCCCAGGGATGGGGGGTTAGGTTTAGGCACTAGTGGGGGGATTTAGGATTAGGCTGTAGGGAAGGGTATTTTGGGATTATGCTACAGTTAGGATAGGTTAAGGCACTTAGAATGGAGGGGGTCAGGATACACTACGCACTGGGGGGATGAGGTTTGGGTAGTGGGGTATGGTGTTATGCACTAGCAGGGGGTAGGGACAGGTTGTGGGGGGGGGGGGGTTTGGGAGTTAAGGTTAGGCTGCAGGGTATGAGGGTTAGTTTAAGGCACTAGCAGGGTGTTAGGGTCAGGCTGTGGGGAGAGTTAGGGTTGGGCTGTAGGGTGAGGAGGTTAGGCTAATGCACTAGCAGGGGGTTAGGGTCAGGCTGAGGGGGAGTTAGAAACAGGCCCTGGGGGTGGGGGGGTGTTTGGGTTAGGCTGCAGGGTAGGAAGGTTATATTAAGGCACTAGCAGGGGGGTTAGGTTCAGGCTGCGGGGGGGAGTTCGTTAGGTAGCAGGGTATGGGGGTTAGGTTAAGGCACTAGCAGAGGGTTAGGGTCAGGCTGCGGGGGGAGTTAGAATGCAGGGAGGGGAGGTTAAGGTTGGGCTGCAGGGGAATGGGGGTTAGGGTTAGGCACTAGAAGGGGGTTAGGGTCAGGCTGCGGGGGGGAGTAAGAGTTAAAATGCAGGGGGGGTTAAGGTTGGGCTGCAGAGAATGGGGGTTAGGGTTAGGCACTAGAATGAAGAGTTATGGACAGGCTGTGGAGGGGGGTAGGCTGCTGGATGTGAGTGAAAGGCAGTAGCGGAACTACTATTGGTGCAGCAGGTGCATTGCACCAGGGCCCCTGAGGACTAAGGGTCCCACTGCTGACACCCACTGCTGTGTGGCTTATTGTGAAATTGGGTTAAAGTCAAGAAGAGGGGCCTGGATTATATTTTTGCACCTGTGCCAGCCACTCATAAATTCAGACACTGGTGAAAGGCTTAGGAGAGGCAGGAGGTGGGTAAGTATACTTATCTGACCCCTGTTAGGATTGCCTCCAGATGCAAGCATCTGTATTCAGACCACCAGCATCCTGACCACAACCTCCTGCATTAAGTAGCAAAGCAGGAGCAGGATGCATCTGTAGACAGGTAAAACCAGGGTTGCCTACTTCTGGCAGCTAGATCCGTGAGGCAGTGGGTGGGGCTAATGGCGAGACAAAAAAGGGGTGGGACTGGGACGGAGCTATGAGGGAAATATGTTGTTTGGGGGCGTTGCCAGAGCAATCTCGTCATCATTGCCACGTCCCCCGCCATGCAATTCTGGCATTACAGGCATTGCACAGCGGCTGATCCCGTGGACCCCCCTGGGGGGTGACGGGACACTGGCGGGGGACTTGCCCCTGTTTCCGGGGGAAAGTCCCATTCACATATCGCTGTATGCAGGCCGGTGCTTGTACTGCTGCAGGTGTACGTGGCAGTACTGAGATGACATTACACACATGCACTAAATGAGAATAAAACAGTGTGAGATATGTTGGCATTAGTGCTGTAACGTGGCCTCCTCAGTGTTTGCAGAGAGCAGGAATCCTGTAATTATGACTTAATAAAGATGGTGACTGGCTACATGCACATAATGACTGTAATTATATTTGCTATTTATTTTAGCACAAAACACGTCCACAGTACATTGCAATATTAACTTAAAGCATTTCTGACCTTGCCCTATAAATTTGCCGGAATGGGATTATTCGTCAGACTGCATTTAGGTCTACAGTCATTAGGTCGACCCCACTAGGTCGACTGGCAGGAAGGTCGACCTGACTTAAGGTCGACATGGGCCAAGGTCGACATGACTTAAGGTCGAATTTGCATAAAGGTCGACATGAGGAAGGTCGACTGGTCATAAGGTCGACATGGGTTTTTCACTGTTTTTTGATCCGAATGTCCGACACAGTCGACATGGACACAGTTGGCAATGAGAATCGGACGCTCGCAATGCTTCGGGCACGGGTGCCTCGCTGCGCTCGGCACACTATTTTATTCTCCCACCACGCCCTAGTGGATGGTAGGGCATGAAATACCGCCTGTCGGCACATGTCGGCTCAAAAAACAGTGAAAAACCCATGTCGACCTTATGACCAGTCGACCTTCCTCATGTCGACCTTTATGCAAAATTTGACCTTAAGTCATGTCGACCTTGGCCCATGTCGACCTTAAAGTCAGGTCGACCTTCCTGCCAGTCGACCTAGTGGGGTCGACCTAATGACTGTAGACCTAAGTTCATTCTAATAGATGACTGCATCTCAAATTTGCCTATTTAGTTTGAATCTCATGTCGACCAGGATCTCATTTCGACCGTTTCCACATAAACCTATTGCTTGTGTCGACCTTTTGACCATGTTGGCCTAAGGTATGTCGACCCTTTTTCATGTGTCGACCAATAGTGATCAACCTATTGACTATCAAAATTGGAGTGGAGTGGCATCGTGGAGAGTAGTGTGCGGTCAGGAATTGGGTCCCTCTGTGTACTGTCTCCGGGGTTCCCACTAATGCCGGTAGGATTAATGCCGCTGCTTCCTCCACCTGTGACAGTGTGGGGCAGATGATTGCTAATGTCTGAGGGCGGCGCTGGTAGCTCCAGTGGATTGAAGCACTAGGAGACGTTGATGACACTGCAGAAGGGTAAGGAAGTGACGCAACATGGATCATCTCCACGGCAACGGGAGCCTTCTTCCTCTTCTTCTGCTATTACCAATATTTATTTTTCAAGTACCCCCAACCGGACTGCAGTCTACCCCTAGGGGAACACGTATCATCCCAGGTTGGGAAACACTGGTCTTTGTGGATGGGTAAATTTTGAAAAAGTCTCCAAAATTTTGTAAAAAATCCTAATGTTGAGCTGTTCATATATCAACCATTGCCATATTGGCTTTTTGCTTGTGTTGACTGTCAACAGGGACTCTTTTGTAGCTCCCTCCCCACCAACAGTACTCACTCACTGGGGTGCCGCCAGCTTTGCCAGGCCACGACACAGTGAGGGGGTGTGGCCAATGGATGGGAAGGTGTGGCCAGGCCCCTCAAGAAATGTAAAATTTAAAAGATCCATTTGGGCGGAATTGCTTCCCCACGCAGGGAGAGATGGACTGCTGCTGCCTCTCTCCGCAGCTCAGCACACAGCAGCATGTGATGGGGAAAGAGGCTGCTACAGCAGCAGAAGTTATTCTCTCTCTCCTGTTCACGAAGTACCGGATCACCATTGTGACCATCATCATGGCGTTAGCAGCATTGGTCACCGGAGTAGGCTGAAGCCTACCACCGGAACTGCACAGCCAAGGCTAGGGAATTTGTATCAGAAGATGATGATTTTGGCCTAGGCACTCCCAGAAAACAGGGATGACATGCCCCTGTTTTTAGGAATGCTGGCCTGCTCTGCCCTTATCCCGCCCCCCTGCAGACAGTCTGTCAATTAGACTGCAGCTTTGTGGGCCATGCCCGTATTCATGCAGGATCCGTTTGGCACATGAGCAGCCCACCCACCATTGGAGATGTATGCAAATCATCAGGTTATTGCACATTTCTGTATCAGACCCTGGAGCATCAAATCATTCTCTGCCTTTGGAACGGGTGCCGGATGCGGTCCCAACAGTCGGGATCCCGACTGTCAAAACGCTGATAGACAGGTGCCCGACGGCAACCCGCTATTTTCCCTCATTGGGGTCCATGACCCCATAGAGGGAGAATAGAATAGGTGGCAAGCGTAGCGAGCTACTGTGCCCGCAAGTGAGGCACGGGCCTAGGGGCGGCACATTTTATGGGCGGCAGCAGGCAGCCAGGCTGCTTGTGTGTTACTCACAGTCAGACAGGGTGACCTGAGGTGGCAGCACTGGGATCAGATGGCTCAGCGGAGCGATCAGATGGCCGAATGGAGCGGGCAGCGGCGCCGATGTCAGCAGCAGCGCCGCTTGTCAGTCACTTGCCGCTGAGCACTAGGAGTCGCACATACTGTAAATGACTGCTACGGTCCCCCTGCGGCAGCATCCCGTACGGCTCCTGATTCTCCACTCGGCTCACTGGCTTACAGGCTGAGCTTAGCCACTGCCCAGCGCCTATTGAAATATACACAGCCTACTGGCTGCTGTGTCAATGGGACTGGGAGTGCAGGGACGCAAAGTGCGCCTCTGCTTCCAAACACAGCCCTGCTTCAGCCTCCTCCGAGTCTGTCCTCACCTCCTCCAGCCCACGGCTGCAGTATTCCTCTTCCCCACATTACTCCACGGCCCGCGGTGGCAGTCTCCCTGGCCCAGGGCAGCAGTCTCTCCCCCCCCCCCCCCACACTCCTTTCTGGTCCGCAGGCGCAGTCTCTCCCCAACCCTTGCTCACAGCTCTAATGTGGGTGAGAGCCGGCCCCAGGATCCCCCGGTGTTATATGTATGTATATTATTAAGAGTGTAAGCTCCTCTGGGGCGGGGACTGATGTGAATGTTCAAATAGTCTCTGTAAAGCGCTGCGGAATTTGTGTGCGCTATATAAATGACTGATAATACATCTTTAAATATTTTGCTTAATGAATGATAAATAAAGGATGTATGCATTGTTTGAAGCACAACATTTTCTAGACCCGATAACACACAGAGGGGACAATTTTATAAGATACCAGTTTTATTGAGATGGGATGTTGCCCATAGCAACCAATTAGATTCTTATTATTATTTAACACCTTCTAGAAGATAGTAGATAGCATCTGATTGGTTGATATGGGCATACCTCCCAACTTTGAAAGTCACCACAGTGGGACCACAGTGTAAAAGCAGTGGGACCCCAGCCAGAGGGAATTGGGCCAGAGTGCCGCATCCCCCATTCGATAATTTCAGTAGAGTGCCCAGCACTCCCTAAACAGCTGGGCATCCCCGGCTCCCTACCCTCACTGACTTCAACAGCTCCGACTCCCAAAACCTGACACCCCACCCCCAGCCACGTGACACTGCGACCAATGGGAGGGGTCTGCACAGCACTGTAATTGGGACAGTTGGGAGGTATGGCTGAATTGAGTGATTTTTCTACCTACCAGTCCTAGGGTGGGTTACAGTAACATCTGCCAACCCCACTTTGCCCCCCTCCACCGAATATAGTAGAGCTTCCCTTTGTGAAGCTGCAAGCAAAGAGTGAGCGGGTCCTCCCTGCTCTTGGAAGGGGATGTACAGTGCAGAGAGGAAGGGGTCATTGGTCTAGAAACAGGTGAGGGGGGGGGGGGTCGGCAGGGGTCCATGCGGGGCGGCGGCGGGTCGCAGTAAGAAGCCCATAGACTTCTATGGGGTATTGTCAGCTTTTGCGACGTGCGGGTTTTCCTGCATACCAAAATGTGGTAAAAACCCTGATAATGGCTAGTGCATGATATAGTACTGTAGATACTGAGGATGCTAGGAAATTATCTCTTATTTGTTGCAATTGCGACACAGGGGTAGATTTATTAAGCTCGGTGAAGTGATAAAGGGTCTGGTTTTTATCACCGGCCAATCAGCTCCTGTCATTTTTCAAACCAAGCCTGTAACTTTACAGGAGGAGCTGATTGGCCTGTGATAAAAACCAGACAGTTTATCACTTCACCGAGCTTAATAAATCTCCCCTTCAAAGAGTAACGCCTATGTGTACAAAGCCACTATACTGTAAGTAAATATGTATTGTACAAAAATAGACCATTACCAATATATGCAATCAGAATGACGTGGTAACACACCTTACTAGGTGTGACTGTACCTTTCTATTATCTGTTATAGTCAGATGTGCAGACTCACATCTGGGTCACATGTTGTGATGTCAGAGGCAGAGGCAGTATCTATAATGAGTGTACCCATTTCTTGAATACTTACACCTCAGGAATCCCACATTGGTGGAAGCAGCTCTGCACAAATCACTAGGAAAATAGCACTGTGGCCAGGGGCGTAACTAGATATTCATAGGCCCCATAGCAAAAGTTTGTAAGGACCCCCTATTTAGCAACTGATGGTGATAAATATATCTAAAACATATAACTTAAACAGCAAAGATGGGCCCCCTGCAGCTCTGGGCCCCATAGCCGCTGCACCCCTTGCACCCAGGCCCAGCAATAGGGGGAGTGTCAAGGGTACAGCTGACCCCGGCCCCGATGATCAGAGGGGCCCCAAGTTCAGCCCCTGCTTGGCCGCTGGGCCACTCATCCTCTGACTGTTTGCGTGGACATGGTGCCGCTGAGACAGAAATGAGCCTGCAATACACGGGGACTGTCTGGGGACATTCGCCGGGACACGCAGCCTGTGGATGGTCCGCTGGGACACGCAGCTTCCCTTTGCGAAGCTGCAAGCAAAGGGTGAGCGGGTCCCCAGCGGCTCCAGGCGGACCGTCCACAGCCTGCTCGCGCGGCAGCCAAGAGCTGCGTGTCCAGGCGAATGTCCCCAGGTAGCCCCAATTTACTTCTCTACAGGCTCATTTCTGTCTCAGCGGCACCACGGCCACGCAAATTTTTCTTAAGGGAGGGGGAACAATAAGTGCTGAATTCAGAGGATGAGTGGCCCGGTGGCCAAGCGGGGGCTGAACTTGGGGCCTCTCTGATCATCGGAGCCGTGGTCAGCTGTATCCTTTGACCCCCCCTGTCGCCGGGCCTGGCCCCCGTGTATTTATCTGCAGGCTCATTTCTGTCTCAGCGGCACCAAGGAGCTCCTACCATCGTAGTCGGGCAGTTGCCCATTCTACCCCTGGGCAACAAACATGTAAATTCCCCCTGGCAATGAACATTTAACATCCCATGGCAACTAGCATGTTATCCCCTGCATGGCGTTTAATATCCCATGGCAACTAACATGTCCACTGGGAACAAACATTTAACCCCCTGGCAACAAGTATGTTATCCCCCTGGCCAACGAGAATTTAACTTCCCTGGCAACAAGCATGTTATCCTTCCTGGCATTGAGCAGGTAATCCCCACTGGGCAACAAACTTGTACTCCCCCGTGGCAAGGAGCATAAAACCCTGGCATGGAGCATGTAACCCCATGGCAAGGAGCATGTAACCCCCTGGCACCAAGCATGTAACCCCTGACATTGCACAAGAAACCTATGGCAATCACCATGTAACCCCTGACAATGAGCATGTAGGTAAGTGGCATTTATGTGGCATAACATGTAATGGGCATTATGGTGTGTGGCCTAATGTGTCATGGGCATTATGGTGTGTGGCATAATATGTAATGACCATCATGGTGTGTGGCATAATATGTGATGGGGGTACTTATGTAGTAACTGGGCTGCCGATTTTGAAATCGGGTCCATCGCATCGCATCGCACCCGACCAAATCGCATGCGATGCGATGCGATGCGATGCGATGGACCCGATTTTTCCATAGGATTCAATGTTAAAATGGACTGAGTCCATTTTAACATGGAATTCAATGGGAAAAAGGGGTCCTTTTCATACCCCTACTATCCAAGTGGGCATGGAGTTGGATATAAACCTGTGGCGAGCGTAGCGAGCCACCGAGCCCGAAGCGTGGCGAGCGTAGCGAGCCCCGCGAGGGGACACAGAATACCGTCCCCTCGCGGGGCTCGCTTCGCTCGCCACGCTTCGGGCTCGGTGGCTCGCTACGCTCGCCACAGGTTTATATCCAACTCCATGCCCACTTGGATAGTAGGGGTATGAAAAGGACCCCTTTTTCCCATTGAATTCCATGTTAAAATGGACTCAGTCCATTTTAACATTGAATCCTATGGAAAAATCGGGTCATCGCATCGCATCGCATCGTATGCGATGCGATGCGATATCGCATCGCATCGCATCTGATTGTATGCCTTAACTTAAGGCATACAATCAAAAAATCGGCAGCCCAGATACTACATAAGTACCGTGATGGGCATCGCGGCGTGTGGTATATTGTCTAATGGGCATTACAGTGTGTGGCATAATGTGTAGTAGGCATCACAATTTGTGGCATAATGTGTATTAGTTGTCAGTTCAGAAGTGAGACTATCTGCACTGGGGGCAGCCATTATATGGGACTTCTTGCCACCAATATGCCTACCATTCCTCCCTGCTCCACACAACTACTAGTGCTTGAGGGGGTGGGGGCCCCCCAGAAATATCAGTGTATGGGGCCCCAAGATTTCTATTGCCGGCCCTGCTTGCACCTATGGTAGTTACGCCTTTGACTGTGGCTATTTTGCCATCACAGTAGGAAAATCACCGAAAAAATGGCCATCATGCCATTTTCCAGAAGACTATGCACACTAGACTCGCGTACAGTGCTAGAGTCTTCTGTGATAAAGAGGAGGGGCCCAGACGGAGATTGCACACAGCTCGCGGTTAGGTCTAAATTGAAGTAGACTAAAGGACCTCCTGACGTCACAGGGGAGGAGAGGGGGTGGAGAGAGGAGGAGCAAGGTCGGTAGAAGGGTCGCACACGGACACTCACGGGCTTGCTTCGGGCACGGTGGATCGCTTCGCTCGCCACCTGGTTACTAAAGGCATCCAGTGGTGGCGTGGATAGTGAAGGAGCAAGCCCCCTGGCCTCGTTCCTCCATCTGGGCGTGGAAGGTCTACAATTTAGCATCTACCCACAGCTCACTCCTCTATTAATGTGCCCGTGGTCATAGGGCATTGCACTTAAATGTACAGCTACTGTAAGTGTAAAGTGTGGTACCTGAGTAACAAGTATTGTACCCTTCATTGCATAAATTCAGGTTCTGCAATAGCTATACGCTATCTAGGAGAGGGGGAGAGTGTCTGCTAGAGGCTCCCAGATATAAGTGGGAGCCAGTATTACTAATATCCTACAACTGATTTAATATTGGTGATGTATCAAAGCTCAAAGAGTGGAGAAATGGATACGATGAGAAATGGCCCCTTCCATCCAATCAGCTTCTAGATAGAATTTGTAACTTTCATTCTATGAAATACGTAGCAGCTTATTGGTTGGTATGGACAACGTCTCCACTCTAGAAGTTTTATCTCTTCCAATGTTTCATACTGTATGTTCTGTGTAATGTCATCAGTGCAATAATTATACCCTTTGTTTTGGGATTGTGCATAATCCATGATGTCATCAGACAATTCTTTTGGGGGCAGAACCACTTAATATTGCTCTTAAATTTAACAGGTCACATTTGTAGATAGTACTTACAAATGTAACTCTTGTGACAACAGGTGCCCTATAAGTTTTGGTGATCAGGCGTGAGCTGGGAGTCACCTGACTGTTATGTAAATACCGTATTGGATGGTTCTGTTTTGAGTTTGTGGGGAAGAATGACTCTTTAATGCATATAGGGACAGTAGGGGGTATTCAATCCCTGGCGCTATTTCCAATGCGGAAATAGCGGTGAGCGCCTAGTCAATGCTCTCTTGACCGACAGCATTGAAGAGGCAGATCGACAGAACGGGCCCTACTATAAAAGCTGTCTGCCCGTTTTGCCGAACGGCTGGGAATTGTCGCAATCACTGCTGGATTTCAACAATCAATGGCCGTTTACGTGGACACGCCCTCTTATCGCCGATCGGCAGGCGGGACATTGAATCCCGCCTGGCGATTTGCGGTCGAGCAAAACAAAAATGGGCCATTTTGATGGGCTTTAACTACCATGTTTCCCCGATAATAAAACACTTTCTTATATATTTTTTTTCCAACAAAAAACACCATAAGGCTTATTTTTTGGGGCCCCCAGTCCTGCTTTTACAGCCACCATGCCCCTAGTCTTGCTTTTGCAGCCCCCATGCCCCCAGTCCTGCTCCTTACCTACAGCACTTTCCAGTTTTTCAGGCTTTCCGCCGGCGCCGCTGCTGACTAATCTGCTCCTGCCGTGTACAGAAGCTGCATGGATGTGCGCAGTGACGTCATGTGCAATGCGCAATGCATCCCTGGGACTGGGAGCTGGAGTCTTCAATGGTACAAGGGCTGATACAGTACTGTACAGCATCCCCCCAGCAGGGCGGCGGTGAGGGGGATAGCGGGGTTGGAGCTGGGGGCATTGAATTTAGTGCACAGACTCGGGTAATGGGAATTTTGATAGGGCTTATTTTCGGGGTAGGGCAAACATGGTAGTATAGTAATAAATGTTAAATAAAAACCCATAGCACAGTGGTTCCCAAACTGTGTGCCTAGGCACCTTGGGGTAGCATAGTGCATGGGTGCCTCAGGTTGGTGATAAAGAAACCACCAACCACCACCCCTCAGTGCAGGGGTGCCTCAGGTTGGTGATAAAGAAACCACCAACCACCACCCCTCAGTGCAGGGGTGCCTCGGGTTGGTGGTAAAGAAACAATTAATTATGGTCAAAATAATAGGCAAAATAATCAGTGCTGGTGGCTGCCAATCATAAATATATAAATAAATGAATCCTAAACTATGTGGTCAAACAGAAGCGAATCCTGTCCCTCACCACATAATTATTAATATATATGATATAAACACAATCAACACAATATTTTTTTTTTACACCAGGAACAATGCTACTCACCTGGCAGATAACTGCTTTAGTACTTATGTAGCTTTTTCTAGAAGAAGGTTCTGTTAGCTTAGAGAAGGACAGTTATGGTTGACTGCTGGTCCATGCTTGGTGTCTTTTTGCTGTCTTCTCTGAATTCAACAGTGAAGCACCACTCATAGCCACACAGAAATGCTATGACTACTTTACCATTGGCGACTGATAATGCTTCCGTCATACAGTAGCCACACCTCCCCCCCTCCCCCCATCAGTCTACAGTTGTCATTCCAAAACCTTAAAATTCAAGCGTTCCTCACTTCCCCTTAGATTGTAAACTCATCTGGTCAAGACTGTCTTTACTTTTGTGCTACAAGTCTTTGTAATATTTAAAAGCTTAACCCCTTCCCGACATTTGACGTACATTTACGTCATGGTCGGGATGTACTTCCCGACACATGGCATAAATGTACGTCATGCCATTAAACTGTCACCGCGTCTATAGACGCGGTGACAGAGGGATGATGTCTGCTGTCCCTGACAGCAGACATCTTCCCTCATTGCCCAGGGGGGGCAGCGATGCCCCCCCATCGGCGATCGTTGCGATTGGCTGTTCAAATGTGAACAGCCAATTGCAGCGTTTTATGAGTTATGTGTATAATTTTGACTCTGCTGCCCCCTAGTGTCCCAAAAAAATAAAAGGAGGTTGAAATAATGATTAAAACATAAAGTATACATATGGTCTATGTTAGTTATTAACTATTTTGAGTGGTATGATTATTTGTCTCACAAGCAGAAAATTTAACATTTTGCAAATTGCAAAATGTTCAATTTTTTTACGACATTTTGGTATTTTTCACAAAAAAAAAAGACTGTATCGACCAAATTTACCACTAACTTAAAGTACAATGTGTCACGAGAAAACAATCTCAAAATCACTGGGATAAGTAAAAGCAATAAAAAGTTATCCCCACATAAAGTGATACATGTCAGATTTGAAAAAAAGGGCTCTGTCAGGAAGGCAAAAACAGGCTGCGGCGGTAAGGGGTTAAAACCACCAGGAGTTATCTTCCTGGTGTAGACAAACAATATTTAAAGGATATGCATGGTTTCAGCACCCAACAGTTAGGTAATTAATTACCGTTCCAAACAAGTGTATACACAGACTAGAGATATAAAAAAGACCCCCCGATCGAAACGCGTTGGTGCGGTGTTGTAAATTGGTATCCAGACTTTGAGGGAAGACTTGGACCACCCCTACTGGTGAGCATCCCGGGCCTTTGTGATTCCATCTTCTCCCAGTTAAGGTGTCCTTGTTATACCTCTAGTCTGTGTATACACTTGTTTGGAACGGTTATATATTTTGTGCACATATCTTTACGAATAAAGGACATTGGTTTTATCTAACTTCCATGTTTGGAGACTTCTTACCCAAAGAAACCGTGATAGGAGCAGTCATACGTGTTTCCAAGTAAGCATACAAGTAAGCACACCGAGTTTTAAAAGAAACCCTGATGTGCTTGTTTCCACTTTCTGACATGTAAGCACACATGTACGCATACTCTTATTCAGGGTGACACGTGGTGAACCTATAAGAATAACTTTGACAGACACAGGAAAAAGAATAGGAGGGAAGAATATCAAGGGCAGATACCTTGGGACCCCCGATTTCACATTGTGTATTTTATTGTTTTTTTTTCCATATACACATCCACCACGGAGAAAATTGTAACCACATAAGGGATCTCAGCAAGTTCTAAAAGAAACCCTGATGTGTTTACTCCTATTTACTCGCATGTACGCATACTCTACTTTGTGTCGACACGTGGTGAACCAATAAGAATAATTTTGACAGACACCTTAAGGGAAGAAGAATAGAAGGGAAGAATATCAGGGGCAGATACCTTGGGACCCCCCATGAACTTTTAGGACTGTTAAAATTGGACTTCACAGTGTATATATATTAAACATTGTAATGGCTGATGTGTAACCTTTGCATGTGCACCTTTGATTACCACAATACTTAAAACACTCTAAATGAAATAAAGACTCGGAGACGTGGATTGGCAGAAACTGTTAGCTGAATTTATTTATAAATCTTTAAGCTAATTTTGTTGTTTGTTTATTAATTATTTAATTTTAATTGAATTAATGGTGGCCCAGAAAGAACGGCTACTTAACTAAACTCCACCCCAAACTAGCATACGTAAATTGGACTAACTCAAAGGCGGTATCCACTCCTCCTACACATTGACTACCCCACCCATCCGAGTGGGGACGCTGTCCCCGAGCGGGTAATCCAGCGAAGGCCTAAGCCAATGAGAGGCGAGCGCACCGAAACAAACCAACTACGCAGCAAACATAACTTGGTGAAAAATCTTACAATCTATCAACTAGCCGTTCTTTCCCGCCTATCAGCTAACGCGCTTAGATCGAAAACACCCCCCAAGGAACCATTGAAAGAAGGGGAAGGGAGGGCGGGAGAATTTTCTGGAAAGAGAGGCTGACTCCTCCCTTTCCAGATGTGATATTCCCAGCCAACAGGCCAATCCACAGATCCAATAGGGTCCCCGAGTCACATGACCCAAGGTGTCACACACAGCCTATCATGTTTAAACTACTCCCTGTCTATGCAGCCACTACGTTGTTCTAAACATTGTAATGGCTGATGTGTAACCTTTGCATGTGCACCTTTGATTACCACAATACTTAAAACACTCTAAATGAAATAAAGACTCGGAGACGTGGATTGGCAGAAACTGTTAGCTGAATTTATTTATAAATATTTAAGCTAATTTTGTTGTTTGTTTATTAATTATTTAATTTTAATTGAATTAATGGTGGCCCAGAAAGAACGGCTACTTAACTAAACTCCACCCCAAACTAGCATACGTAAATTGGACTAACTCAAAGGCGGTATCCACTCCTCCTACACATTGACTACCCCACCCATCCGAGTGGGGACGCTGTCCCCGAGCGGGTAATCCAGCGAAGGCCTAAGCCAATGAGAGGCGAGCGCACCAAAACAAACCAACTACGCAGCAAACATAACTTGGGGCCTTATTCTAGTTCACTCTTTCTGACAAAATCCTTCTTAGATGGACAAAACCATGTGCACTGCAGGGGGGCAGATGTAACTTGTGCAGAGAGAATTAGATTTGGGTGGGGTTTTACTTCAAAGTGAGATCTATATTGCAGTATAAAAATAAAGCAGTCAGTATTTACCCTGCACAGAAACAAAATAACTCACCCAAATCTAATTCTCTCTGCACATTTTACATCTGCCCCCCTTCAGTGCACATGGTTTTGTCCATCTAAGAAGGAATTTGCCAGAAGGAGTGAACTAGAATAACCCCCTTGGTGAAAAATCTTACAATCTATCAACTAGCCGTTCTTTCCCGCCAACGCGAGGCCTCGGTCCTGAGGCCCCGCCCGCCACCAACCTAAAGCACCGACACAATTGCCAATAACAGATCCTCCACAAATATCCAGAGACCTTCCTTGACTAAGTGAATCCCGTCAGGCCTATAGAGCTGATGATAGCGGAATCTAATCCTCTCATGCCGAACCACTGCACCACCCGACTCCAGCACCCAACGAGCCACTGCCGAATTTAACTTCTTCCTGGCCTCATCAATAGCTCGACAATCCAACGCCCCTTTCCAACTCAGGCGGGGCAGTACAAATGACCAAATCAGTTTGCATCTAGGCCATGCGTTCTTGATTGCGTCCAGATCTTCCAGGATCATGGACTGCAGCATTAACTGGGACATTTTCCCAAGGTCATTTCCTCCGAGATGAATCACCAACACCTCGGGTAAGCCAAACCTCCTCACTTTATCCAGAAGGAAAGCCCTTAGCTCGCGCCAGGACATTCCCCTCACTCCCAACCAACGCACCAGGTGACAATACTCCAACACAGGTCCTTCGCCTGAAGCCATTAGCCTAGATGCCCAGTGCACGTAAGAATGGCCTACAACCCAAACTTTAAGGTTATCGTAGCCCACACCTATATGGAGAAAAATGCGTAGATAGGAGTTAGAATTATTTGTTCGAGGGCAGGTAACGTATTTATTAGGAGGATCTGCCAAAAGAAAAATTTGGTTGTGCACAAATTTGGTGCGATAGAACTGCTTCAATGCTAAATGAAGCCACTCCAAGACACAGAAGGGAAATAACAAACGAGGGAGGCAAAGGTATTGGAAAGGTTGAGGAAAAAAGGGGGATTACTCGGCCGGAGAAAAAACGTCTGAACCTGCTGAGGGACTCTTAATTGGTGCCGAATTAGCCGAATCTATATAGCCAAATTCAGTCCGTCAGTCAGGCAAAAAAGCGTGAAAACTCCGGACGCTGGCCCAACAACAGAGCGTAGCTAATCCCCGAGTAGGAAGGCCTAAGGGAAGGGGTTACACAGGAGTTCATCCACTCAAACGGAAACCAGACATGCACAGACCATCTGGGCAGGAGGTGTGGACGTATGTACTTTCTATAGGTCGCTGAGCGCCATCTTCCTAAGCTTTTGATGTCGCTTGCGTGCCAGCCGGCCCTAGCTGCGGAAGTAGCCGCCCCTATGCGGAAGGAATGGTTGCCAAATTCTCCCGGAGCAAAACCCAGCTCGCCCAAACAGCGACGCAGCATCCAGCTGAACTGATACCTCGTTAGAGGGGACTCATCATAATGCAGCAGCCAAGACCCTGCGGCTTCCGGCCGGACCGCAGCATATTGGTTCGCTAAGGCAACTGGACAAACTAAAACCGGCAAAACCGGGTACATTGGCACCCACGCCCCCCTTGCTGCCTGATCGGTTTTAGAGCGCCTAATCCTACACCAGAGGGCTCGCTTGTCTATGCGTATGTCTGACCACAGTAGTGTGGACTCCCTATTTTTAGAAGGGGCAACTAGCTCCATAACTCTCAAAGCCCCATGAAAAGCCATAGCAAAGGCTAACCTAAACAGTAAGGTTTCAAACGCTGAATCTGCAACTATGCTTACTTTCTCAGATAATAATTTGAGCATGGTGAAGTCAATGGGACGCCTCTTGTCCGGTGCGACTGGAGCCACGCGAGACCAACCCTTCATCGCTCTCCTAACCAAAAAGCATTTAGTAAAATCTGCGAAACCCTTCAGCTGCGCGAAGAAGGATATACCCGCTAGGTGACGAGACACTGCTGCCCTGGACAAGCCTGCGTTGTACAATTTCCAGATAAAAGAAAGCAGGAGCTTTTGCCCGCGCCTACCTTGCCCCGCAGACCCTCCAGCAAAGCTCTCCCATTCCGACCAAGCCCGGCGATACGTTCTAAGAGTAGCAGGCGCCACCGACATCTCTGCTAGCCCCTCCAGTCTGGCTCGATGACCTGCCAAACATAAAGCGGGCACGAGACCCCAACAGCATCAGCACCTGGAGCCAACTGCCTAAAACGTTCCCATTGAAAGCGCGACAACGCGTCAGCCACCTCGTTACGAACGCCAGGGACATGCTTGGCCCTGAACAGGATGTTGAAGCGTAAGCATTGCAAAGACAGCTGCGCCAAGACCCTCAAAACCTGGAGTGACTTTGCCTTCTGGTTGTTGATCGCGTGGACCGCGCTAAAATTGTCACACCAGAACAGGACACTGCGATTGGCCAGCTGAGAGGCCCAAATCTCCATTGCGACCATGATGGGAAAAAGCTCAAGAAGTAACATATCCCTGACGAGCCCGCTCTCCGTCCAAGAAGCCGACCAGGCTTGCGCACACCAGCTGCCGTCTAAGAAACAGCCGAAACCGGAGGAGCCAGCAGCATCAGTATAGAGTTGAAGCATAGCATTGTCCATAACAGGGGACAGCCAAATGCGAACGCCATTAAACTCCTCCAAGAAGGAGGACCAAACCGCGAGATCACGCCTAATCTCGGCGGACAGGCGTACTAGATGATGCTGTCTGGCTACCCCGGCAGTGGCCCTCTCCATCTTGCGGCAGAAAAGCTTACCCATCGGGATCACCCGACATGGAAAATTCAGTTGGCCTAGCAGGGATTGAGCTTGCCTAAGTGTTATTTTGCGCGATGATTTGCACAGCTCGATCGTGCTCCTGAGCTTGTCTATTTTGTCCTGAGGCAGTAGGCAAAGGCCAAGATTTGTGTCAATTTGGATCCCCAAAAATGACAGACACGTCACTGGACCCTCCGTCTTCTCCTCGGCTATTGGGACGCCCAATTCACCGAAAAGAGAACGGATAGCAGACAAGAGGCGCATGCATTGGTCGGAATGCTGTGGCCCTACACATAGGAAGTTGTCCAGGTAGTGAGCGATCCCGCTCACACCTTCCGACCTCTCAACACACCAATGCAGGAAAGTACTGAACCTCTCAAAATAAGCACAAGACACTGAGTACCCCATCGGCAAGCATTTGTCGATGAAGTACTCGCACCCTATGCGGAAGCCCATGTACCTGAATGCCGTTGGATGTAGAGGAAGTAGTCGGAATGCTGACTCAATGTCGATCTTGGCCATGAGCGCCCCCTGCCCGTAGGACCTGACCATCTCAAGAGCATCCTCGAAAGACTGATAGAAAACCGAGCAACAATCCTGTGGAATGGCGTCGTTGACGGAGAAACCATCCGGATATGATAGGTGTTGTATCAGCCTGTATTTGCCAGGAACCTTTTTTGGAACCACACCCACCGGGGATAATATCAAGTTTTCCAATAGGGGATCCAAAAAAGGCCCGGCCATACGCCCCAGTTGCAGCTCCTTGTCAACTTTCTCCCTGAGGATAGCAGATAGCGATAGCGCAGATTGTAGGTTCCTAAATGATCCGCCTCGAACCTCGCCTTGTATGGGCAACTTGAAGCCAACTGAAAAACCATTAAACAAGAATTTTGCCATATCTAAGTCAGGGTACTGTCGCAGCCAAGGGGCCATGCGCTCGACCAGTACCGGCGTAGGCGCTCTAGCGAGATGGTCCTGCCGCCGAAGGCTTGGGTGCGGCCTGGGCGCCCGCCCCTCTAGAGGGGCGGCCTCCCCAAAAGCAGGTGGATGCCGGATGGTTGCCCGAGCAATTGATGCACACATGTTTATATTTGCAACGCTGCCCAAGCTGGCAAAAAGAGTTATTGAAGGCGTAGCATTTACGTTTCGCAGAACCTGGGGTGAATGTCCTACCCCCAGGCGTGAAACGCTTAACAGCGGGGGGCTCCCCCGTCTGCCGTTGCAGCCCATATGATTGCGCCTGCGCGGCTGGTTGAGGTTGAGCTTCTACGCCGACCTCTGTATGGACTCTGGCTATCTCCATCCATACCTCTACGTCCTTGCAGCCAAAGTCCATAACATGCAAGCAGTCCTGCTTGCGCCTAAAACGCTCGTCATACGTCCTCCATGCCATCCCGCCATAACGCATGTGCATATCATGGACCATATGAATGTATCTGATAACATTCATATGCTCCTCAGGGCGGTCTTCTAGGTAGCAGGCTGCGAAGACACAAAAACCGGCTAGCCAGTTATCGTACGAGCGATAGGCTTCGGCACCTATTCCTCCCTTGGATTTAGCTGCTTTGTAAGCCTTCTTTGACTCGTCAGTTAGACTGAACAAGTCAACGAAGTCCCCCTTCTCAATTTTCTTTCTGCAACTGTCCCTAAGACCGCGAAGCACTTCGGTGTAATCCCAGTGTTCCACAGGAGGCAAAGTCCTACGCTTCCTCTCTCTGCGTGAAATGCGCTCCTTTCTTTTGCGCTTGCCCTGCTTAACCTGACGGCTTGCCTCTTTCTTGGCGTATTTGGCCGCTCGCTTACACGCTTTAGCAGTCTGCCCACATCTGAGCCAGCAGGCGAGGAAGAAGAGGAAGAGGAAGAATAGTGTGTGGAATGTGATCCCCCAGATGTAGTGCTAGACCCATCCGTATCCTCGTCATCGGAACCACCCTCACCTGATGACTCGGGCTGAGCCGCCCACGTGTCATCGTCACCATCCTCTTCTGCCTGCTCCTCATTGTCAACTCCTTCATCTCCATCATCTGCAGGGAAGAAAGAAGGGGACCCAGGGGAACATCTGCACCCTTTGCGGCCACTTCTATGCCTGATATGCGATGCCCTGCCCCTAGACCGTCTGGACCGTTCCCTATCCCTGCTCACAGGATTGGAACTGAGATTTCCAAAAGCCCGCACAAATGCAGCACAGCCTGGTATGGTTTCCCTCCCGGAGGACCTGTGCCTGCTGGAGCCTGCAGGTCCAGCGCTGCTAGGTACACCATCAACTAAAGGAGCCAGTGCCCCAGCAACAGAAGACAGGGCCGCATAAAGAAAGGCCGGGTCGAAAGCAGGGTTTGCCGGTCCCCTGCGGCTGCTGTGCCCGCGTGCCTCCTCGGCCCCACGGCCACTGCGACCAGCTGACCGACCCTTGTCACTCCCACTGCCTCTCTCCCTAACTAAACCCTGTCCCTGCCTGGCTGGTGATACTGCACGGTCCCAGGAATGAGCCCTGTGAGTACTGCCAGCTCTGCAGGCATCCTGCGCCCTCACGGGGCCTGCAGCCCAAGCTCCATCCCCTCTCCCGCAGCTACCAGGTACATGGCTGACAGGACGCGGGCTGCCCCGCCCCCAGGCGGCAACGCCATTACCTCTGCGTTCGCCATTACCTGGAGAGACTCGGGCGCCGCTCGCCCCACAGCCAGAGTCCTTCCTCCCCTCCCCGCTCTCCTGGCAGGTGCCGGAGCCCCGGCAGTAGCCCCCCCAGTCAGATTATGGCGGCTGCGGCCTGACGCGGCACGGCCGCCGGTCGTCGCCAACCGCCCGCGCCCAGCCTCCTGCGTCACAGCGGGGCGCGCTGAAGCCGCGGCCCTGTCAGGACCAGCAGCAACGCCGCGTCTACCGCCGGAGCCTGCGGAGGGGACCGGAGCGTCAACTTCGGGACCAGGTGAGGCGTCCGCGGGTAGGCCCGAAACGGCACCCTGGGTGAAACGGGCAGGGGGCCGGGTGACTCGACTGGGACGGGACGCGGGGGGCTGCTTGGACCTAGGCATCCTCTCTAACCACTAAACCACCAATGAATCTAATTTAATCTGCCTGAACCCGCAATTCTAAGCAGCTACAGGGGGAACACGTCTACTCACTCAGAATTTTCTGGAAAAAGAGGCTGACTCCTCCCTTTCCAGATGTGATATTCCCAGCCAACAGGCCAACCCACAGATCCAATAGAGTCCCCGAGTCACATGACTCAAGGTGTCACACACACAGCCTATCATGTTTAAACTACTCCCTGTCTATGCAGCCACTACGTTGTTCTTCTTTCTATTTCACATATATATCCTGCACAGAGAAAATTGTATGAGAAAAGATTGTGTTTTGGACTGCTTTGAGGACACTTACATGGAAAAGTAAGGGATATTATATCCACTTTGCTTAATTACCTAACTGTTGGGCGCTGAAACCATCCATATCCTTTAAATATTGTTTGTCTACACCAGGAAGGTAACTCCTGGTGGTTTTAAGCTGCCCTTACCAGCGCCAAGAATTGTATACTTGTGTTTTGAAAGTCTTTGTAATACCCCGTTCTCACTGCAGCCAAATTCCCGGGTCTAGCATGTAGACTCCTTTTAACACTGGATTTTTGGCAGTGTGAACGGGTCGCATACCCGGATTTCAGACTTTTTACCCGTGTCTGAGATCCGGGTATGCAGACACGGGTTGACCCGTACACACTGCCGAAAAACCCATGTTAAAAGGCAAATTCCCGGGTAGAACTTCTTCACCCGGGAATGAACGGGAGTCCAGCGCGGCAGTCCCGGGCATTTCAATGCCGGGGAAAAGCCGTGTATTTCTCACTCGCAGTGAGAACACGGCATTATTGGGCAATGTTTTGCTGGTAAGATTCCACGCTAATGTGTGCTAACCGTGCGCTGCTGCGAGATCTGTAGCAGCTTATAATTAAACTAGGTGATTCATCGCGCCCTACAGGCGCTCTTCACACCGTCGTAAGGGGCTGTGCCCCCTTAATTTGTGAACATTTGTATATGAGAAAGATGGTTAGAATTAAAGATGACGTGTATTGCAACTTGAGTTATAGGTAAAATGTGTTAAATAGAGAGCATATGATGTGGAAGGGGTGTGTATTGTTTTGTTTAATTAAAAAGCGGTTACAGAGTAAGATGTACATTGATAGTGTGGATGGTACAGTGACATTTGTGGGTGTGGGGGGGGGGCTGTGTGTGCATGTTGTTTAGGTGTGTGTGTGTGCAATAGTATAGTAGGGTGTTTCTGAGTCAGCGGCTCCCCACTGGCGGAGGTCACGACACAGGAAAACAGGAGGCTGGGTAGTGATAGGGGTGTGTGGGCATAAGGGGGACTAAAGAGGAGGGTGGGAGATACTGTGCAGCTTCTGCCAGTGGGTGAGGGTCCAGCGTGGCAGTACAGGAGTACAGGATGGTGGCCCTTAGTCAGTGTCTCCTCCTACTGGGTGGGAGTTCGGGTGCATGAGAGCAGGAGGCTGGGCTATGAGGCATGATAGGGGCATGTGGGCAAAACAGCGTCAGCGACTCCCCAGTGGTGGAAGTTACGGTTCAGGAGAGCAGCAAGCTGGGTAGTGATAGGGGTGTGTGAGTATACGGGGGACTAAAGAGGGGCTTAGGGGTGCCGTGAATTGCGGGAGGGGCGCGGGGGTGCCGTGAATCAAGGGAGGGGGGGCGCAGGTGTCGGCGAATCGCGGGAGAGGGCGGGGGTCCGCAAAGCGTGGGAGGGGGCGTGAATTGCGCGAGTGGGGGTTGCGAATCGCAGGAGGGGGTGCGTGGGGGGGTCCATGAATTGCGGGAGGGGGGGGCATGGGGCGCGATGAATCACCTAGTTGGTTATATATTCTTGTAGAAGGATGGTAGGATGTTGCTGTCATTCAGAATGCATTTACATAAACAGTAATAGTAGCAGTAAAAGGTCTGACTTAAAACACCTACAGTAAAACAGAACAGATGTTATATATTATACAAAGAATTGGTTGATGATGTGTAGGTTGACGTGCACATAGTTGTCACTGGAAAAAATTGCCACAAGAAAAAATCAACATAGAAAGGTCAACACATGTAAATGTTGACATAAGTGTGACACCTCATTGGTGTCCATGTCGACACATGAGAATGAATATGAAATCATTAAAAAAAAGAAAAATAAATCTTCAAAAACTCATGTCAACCTTTTTCATTGTCGATCATAGCCGTGTCAGTGTTTTGCATGTGCCATTTAATCCTGGGGTTGCCGTGAATCGCGCGCGGGGGTGGGGGGGGAGGGAAGAGGTGAGGGGTGTCCGCGAATCACGGGAGGAGGGGTCGTGGGTGGATGCCGTGAATTGCGGGAGGGGGGGGTGTGGGTGCCGCGAATCGTTGGAGGGGGGGGCGCGGGGGGTTGCAGTGAATCGCGGGAGGGTGGGTCGCGGGGGCGGGGGGTTGCCGCAATGACAGGAGGGGGGGTCAGGGGTGGGGAATCGTGGTAGGGGGGGTCATGGGGGGCACCGTGAACCGCGGGAGGGGGGGCCAGGGGGGTTGGCGCAAATCGTTGGGGGGGTGGGGTCGCGGGGTGCCGCAAATCGCAGGAGGGGGGGGTGTCACGGGGTGGGGCCGCGAATCGCGGGAGTCACCGGGGGTGCCGCGAATTGCGGGGGGTGTGCTGCAAATCGCGGGAGGGGGGTCGCGGGGGGTGCCGCGAATCGCCACAAGAAAAAATCAACACAGAAAGGTCAACACATGTAAATGTTGACATTAAGTGTGGCACTTCATTGGTGTCCATGTCGACACATGAGAATGAATATGAAAACATTGAAAAAGTAAAAAATAAATCTTGTCAACCTTTTTCATTGTCGACCATAGCCATGTCAGTGTTTTGCATGTGCCATTTAATCGTGGGGATGCCTTGAATGGGATGGGGGGGGACACATTGCTCTGTTTCTGGACTTTCTTCTTAATTTATGGATTACCATCACCTGTGCTTAAACACCTTTCTTATCAATTACCCTGTTTAAAACAGGTGATGACAATCATAAATTAAGATGGAAGTCCACAAACAGAGCATTCTGTCCCTCCTGGAGAGGGTCATGTTGGGAGGTATGGAGGTGTGGGGCGCTCACCTGGTGTGTCTGGTGAGTAGCTGTGTCTTTGCTGTGTAACATGGAGAGGCAGAGGGTGGGCTCACTGGGCTGGTTCTCTGTCGTGTGAGTCAGTCATGTGAGTCAGAGGCTCCACCCAGCGTTACAGCTCCAGACACACTTTGAGTGACAGATGTAGCCAAATATATGAGATGATTATTAAGATTGTTAAAGTATTATCCCCACAATCAGGGTCATGCTGGGTGAGGGTGGCTTGGAGATGGCTGGGACCTTCTGTATGATGCAGATAAATAAAGGCTGTAAGATCATTATTTTAATCTGGATAGGTAAACAGGGACACAGAAAAAGTCATAACATATTTAATTTAGTCCTTGGCAGCTGGGTAACCATTAATTAACAGGCTTGGACACATTTAGGATATTATGTAAAATGTAAGGTGTTTGCTTTACAACAAGTATATAAAGATTTTAATAAGATTTTCCATGAAGAATAAATACAGTGATGTTCTCTCTTGTTTACAATCGCTATGTTATTATTATTATTATTATTATTATTAATATTATTTATAGAGCACAACATGTGGTCTGAAGTGCCATACAGAGGGGAAACAATAATACAGTAATGAACAGTAAACAGTATTATGCAGTATACAAATGAACAAAAAATACTCTTAACATGGGCGTATACTGTATGGTGAGAATTGCCATAGGAGCCCATTTTAACTTAATAACATTCGCATCTATGGAGACAATGGCCCTTATTCTGGTTCACTCGCAAAAGCAAATTCCTTCTCAAATGGACAAAACCATGTGCACTGCAGGTGGGGCAGATGTAACTTGTGCAGAGAGAGTTAGATTTGAGTGGGATATGACTTCAAAGTGAGATCTATATTGCAGGGTAAAAATAAAGCGGCCAGTATTTACCCTGCACAGAAACAAAATAACACCCAAATCTAAATCTCTCTGCACATGTTACATCTGCCCCCCCCCCCCTGCAGTGCGCATGGTTTTGTCCATTTGAGAAGGAATTTGCCTTTGCGAGTGAACCAGAATAAGTGCAAATGTGTAAACATGCTGCTTCTCAGTCTGCTGGGTCTGGGTTTTTTGTGTGTGTGTTTTTTTTTTTAAACCCTTGGATTACCTGCTTGGACTGAAGAGGGCTGATCTACACTGGAGGAGGTGAGTATCTTTTTTTTTCACAGGTCCAAACTGGATTGTTACTGGACAAGGGGATCTAACCTATGTGTGTTATATGTTTTTTAAGATACAGGTAGGTGAGCATTTGTATGTATGTATGTATGTATGTATGTATGTATGTATGTATGTATATGTTGTATTCATGTATGTAATTAAAGTTACTTTTTACAGTGTGTTTGTGTGTTTATTTGAGTATTGGTCCTGCTGTGGAACTACAAGTCCCTACAGGCCTTTTAATGCCCTGCATGCAGGGACTTCTGGTTCACCAAGTCCCTGCATGCCAGGGAGGTTTTCTGGGACTTATAGTTCCAAAACAGAACCAAATATTCTTTATTTAATTATTTCTTTACACTTCAACTATCAAATTGGCACACACTGCTATCGCCCTGAAATCACCCCAGGTGTAGGCCCCATTAGATTTAGGTGGGGTGTGTTCAAACTAATCTAAATTGCAGTGTAAAAATTAGCGGTCTAGTTTTTTTGTGGACTACATGCAAAAGCAGACAGTATTTACTCTGCACAGGAAACAAACATAAATGTATCTGCTCCCATTGCATGGTATCATGGTGTGTTCCAGACACAAAATTACTTGATTTTATAGCTTTAAAAAAAAAAAACATGAATCGGGCCCATTGTGCAAATTTACATGATTGCAAGAAAAGTACAAATACTAAGCACTCAATACATTACAATCTTGTTGGTGTGTGGTTGTGATGCACAATACTATGTGAAAAAAGATACAAAGTGCAAATTCTCGACTTCAGCTACCACTGTAAGGGGTAAAATATAAGGGGTACATTTACTAAGCGTCTAAAAATGACGTTTCCCATAGCTACCAATCAGTTTGTAAACAAAATGTCCTAAGCCTTGAAAAGTGATAATATGGAGAGTGATCATCCACCCACCAACCAATCAGCTACTCCCTGTCATTTTACAAAAACAGCCTGTGACATGGCTTGGAGAATCTGATTGTCTGGTGGTTTGTCACTGATTACAGCTGATCAGTGGCGTAACTATGAATTGGGCGACCCCCCGCCGTTAATGCCCCCCCGCCGCACTCCCCTCCCCTGTCCGCAGCCTTACCTGTCTTGCTGGTCCCAGCTTTGTATGGAGACGGATCAACACAAAATGTCCGCCCCCATACAGCAGACAGTTTCAGAGAACAGTCTGTTATATGGGGCAGACATTTTATTGTGGTCCGTCTCACTAGCAGAAGAATGGCCGTCCACCACTGAAGACAGGTAAGGCTGCGGGCGGCGGATGGGCGGGCGTTGGACGGGCGGCGGGCGGGCAAGCGGCGGATGGGAGGGGGCTAACTATAGCACCGCAGCCCCCCAGCGCCCCCACATGCAGAGCCCCCCCGACCGCGGGGGCTGCGGTGCTATAGTTACGCCACTGCAGCTGATATTTCATTTGTGTGAGTGAACATTTAGTATTTTAAGTGCTCAATAAATGGATTAATGTCCAAAGGCAGAAAGACATTACCTCGCCTCTTAAGTCCCAAACACACCAGATGAGATAATAAAAGCTATCGCTCAGAAGAGCTCTTCTTAACGATATCTTTTACTATCTCGTTTGGTGTGTTTACACGCATCGTTAAGGGCATCCTCCCTCGTCCTGCATGTACATACGATAATACGAGGACCTCGTAAACGACTCCCCCTACTGATCCCCCTGTCGCCAGTCCCCTCCTCATTGGCATCAGCAAGTGTGTATGCACTTTGCCGGCACACTGCCGGGTCACAGCCTCCAATATCGGCGTCGATGGAAATCACCTGGTGTGTATGGGGCATACAGTATGTTTGTGCTGTACACAGCCTTTATTGTTTTTTATATCTGACTGTAACTCAAGGTATTTAGGTAAGACATATTGTTAAAGGGGATGCGGTCATTTGGTCGAATGCATTATGGTCGAATGTCATTACATCGAATCCATTAGGTCGAATTGCTAAAAGGTCGACATGATTCTAGGTCGACATGGGAAAAGGTCGAAATGATTCTAGGTCGAAAGGTCATTAGTTCGACAGGTCATTAGGTCGACAAGGTCATTAGTTCGACATTGTCTAGGTCGACATTAACAAAGTCGACATGGGGTTTTTCACTGTTTTTTGAGCCGACATGTGCTGACAGGCGGTATTTCATGCCCTACCATCCACTAGGGCGTGGTGGGAGAATAAAATAGTGTGCCGAGCATAGCGAGGCACCGTGCCCGACGCATTGCGAGCGCAGCGAGCGATGCGAGGGGATGCAGTGCACTTTAAACTGTGTCCATGTCGACTGTGTTGACATTCAGGTAAAAAAACAGTGAAAAACCCCATGTCGACTTTGTGAATGTCGACCTAGACAATGTCGAACTAATGACCTTGTCGACCTAATGACCTGTCGAACTAATGACCTTTCGACCTAGAATCATTTCGACCTTTTCCCATGTCGACCTAGAATCATGTCGACCTTTTAGCAATTCGACCTAATGGATTCGATGTAATGACATTCGACCATAATGCATTCGACCAAACGATCCCAACCCTGTTAAAGCAACTGTTTTTACACTGTGCTCATTTATATTTTCCAGGTTATTCTCTATCCTGTATAACCTGCAGCAGTACAACTCAGGATCTATGTACCGGTGGTGCAACCGCATGCGACTCCACTAGCGATTCCTGCACAACTACCTACACACTAACCTACAGTATGTGGATTCGATTCAATATTTTTCATCTCTATAACAAAAAAAAAATACAACTTAATTGTCAACATTCTGCATTTGATAATAGTCTTAGGCGCAAATGCAAAATCAAATGCGTATTCAGCATCAGCTGGTTCAAATTAAGCTTTTGAGGTGCCCAGGAAACTTAAGACAGGGGGGCCCCAGTGGAAGGTGGGGGGGTTTATGCATATCTCCCAACATGACCCATTCCAGGAGAGAAAAAATTCTCTATACATTGACTTTACTCCTAATATATGATCAGGACAATAGAGAGCCGGGCCGGGCCCAGATACTTTCAGGGTATATGGTCTAATAGCAGAAGGCGTGGCCATGCACCCTTAGAATAAAATACAGAAAAAATAGCACTTTAAGCATCTCCCTGGCCACATTGCAGCAGAACACAGTAACATGTACTGGGTTAAGAAGAGTTGTTGATGATGCAGCTTCTTCTGCCCAACTCCATCAGACCTGGGTTCGGGTAATTAGGATCCCCCTTCTCTCTCGACACCCCTGTATATGATTGGCATCAGATAAAGCAATTTTTCCCTCCTAGAATGAGTCATATTGGGCTGTAGGGGATGTGTATATTAAATATAAACCAATTCTGTATATTACTTTTAAACTATAATGCCCTGACACCCAGATGGGGAGGAGGAAAAGCTTGGATCCCTGTGTCACTTACAGCTCTCCCTACCTGATTATCATGTCTAACTATTATTGCATGTCTTACTTTTGTCAGTGTCTAACTAATACATGTCTTACTTTTGTCAATGTCTAATACATGTCTAACTTTTGTCAATAGCTATCTAATGCGTGTCTAACTTTTGCCAATGTCTAATGCATGTCTAACTTTTGACAATGTCTAACGTTTGTCAATATCTTACTAATGCGTGTCTAACTTTTGCCAAAGCCTACCTAATACATATCTAACTTTTGTCAATGTCTAACTAATGCATGTCTAACTTTTGTCAATGTCTAACTAATGCATGTCTAACTTTTGCCAATGTCTAACTAATGCATGTCTAACTTTTGTCAATGTTTAACTAATGCATGTCTAACGTTAGACAATGTCTACGTTTTGTCAATGTCTAACTAATTCATGTCTAACTTTTGCCAATGTCTATCTAATGCATGTTTAACTTTTGCCAATGTCTAACTAATGCATGTCTAACTTTTGTCAATGTCTAATAAATGCATGTCTAACTTATGTTGTCCATCTACTGACTGTCTAACTAGACATTGCTTTGTACAATCGCAATGGTGACATTTATAATGAAAACACAATGTCCACAATCATGATGTCGACACTGTAAAATGTCAACAAGCTACATGTTGACATTCCCAGAACACATAAGTTTGCACTCTACAGTTTTGTGTATGCAAATTTGCATATTTTATACAAAGCAATGAATATGTAAAATACTTTATTAGTGTCAAATTATTTACATATATAAAACTTATGTTGACCTTTTCATCTGTCATACGGTTACTTGTTTCAAATTATTTTACTGTTGTCTTTGTGCATGTTGGCCTTATAGTGTCGACCTAGACATTGTTGACCAAATATACTAGCATTCTACAAATATTAACATACAGTATTCCACAAACTCTATCTGTCTATCTATCTATTTAATTATGACTATATTACTTTTTTATTTTTACATTTAGTTGCAGCATTCGGACTAACCTCTTACTCAGTATATAGGGGATGTGGGTACTCATCACAATACAGAGAACATTCGAAAATTTACATCAGTCCTTGCCCCGGTAGAGCTTACATTCCATATGCCCTACCACATGTACATGCACACACAGACATTCTAAGGTAATTTGTTAGAAGCCAATTAGCCTACCAGTATATTTTTGGATTGTGGGAGGAACCCGGAGTACCAGGAGGAAACCCACGCAAGTGTGGGGATAATATAGAAGCTCCCCACAGTTAGGGCCATGGTGGGAATCAATCCCATGACCTCAGTGCTGTGAGGCAGTAATGCTAACCATTACACCATCCGTACTAACCTAAACGTTAACTAATGCATGTCTAACTTTTGTAAATGTCTAACTAATGCATGTCCAACTTTTGCCAATGTCTAACTAATGCATGTCTAACATTTGTAAATGTCTAACTAATGCTTGTCTAACTTTTGTCAATGTCTTTTTACATTTAGTTGCATCCTACAAACTAACCTCTTACTCAGTAGAGAGAGGATGTGGGTACTCATCACAATGTAACCAGCCGAGGACTCTCAGTAACCAGTTTATGACTGTAAATACAAACATTGGCTGCTGCACAACTGATAACTGCACTGCAGCAATACCTACACGTAAGTCATGTAACTACATTCATAATAAAAACCACAGAGACCAGTGGCTGCTCCAGGGGTGGGGCTACAGTACAGTTCAAAATTCAAATACAGATGGAGCGGGAGACATCTTTGGCCAGCGCTCGCCAGATCCCTTGCACTGGCGAGCGCGTGCGTCCCAGTTTCCCGTCGATGGGGGGATGGGAACCCTGTCCGTCTCCGCTTCAGGGAGACGGACAGGATTAGGGGGGGTGCGGCATGGCGGTGAGGACCCAGGGCGACCGTCGGTGAGGCTGCGGGGACCCGGGGGGAGCCCTGTTGTAAGGGGACGCGCGCTCATCTCGTGTGCGCGCGTCCCCTTATGGCGGCTGATGGGGGATGGAGGATGGCGACTCTTCCGCCATCCCCTGCAAAGATGTCTCCCGCTCCATCTGTAGGGGAACAGGGAATTTTGAACTGTGTGGCAGCACCTCCACTTGAGCCGCCATTGATAAAGACCCTCTCCTACCTGCACAAATTTCTATTAATCGGCAGGGCCTCCTTCCCTTTTCGAACCCCCTGGCGTGCCTGGTATACTTGGTAGATTCCAGTCCTGGCTCCACTTCTTTCAGGGCCCAGGACTGATGGCAGGCCTGAATGTAACCCATGTTCTAAATTTGGAAGTGCCAATGACAGTGTAATCCGTGTTCTGAACTTGGTAGCCTGATGGCAGCATAACCCAATTGTAAAGCACAACGGAATATGCTGCGCTATATAAGAAACTGTAAATAAATAAATAATTAAATAACCCATGTTCTGAATTGGTATCTCTGATGACAGTGTAACTCATGTTCTGAATTGGTAGCTCCGATGACAGTGTAACCCATGATCTGATCTTGGTAGCCCCGGTTGCATTGTAAACCATGTTCTGAACTTGGTAGCTACATTGACAAGGTAACTCATGTTCTGAACTTGACTATCTGGAACCACTCAATCAGATTTTTATACAGTACATTCCCTCTACTTTCCATCCAAGACAGTGGCAACCTGACCAGGCCCACCATCAGGAATTTTGGGGCCCAGGACGCATTTCCAGTCCCCCCCCCCCCCCCCCTCACTTGACTTACCGTAACCCGGCTCCTGCTACCCCATCTCCTCTAAACGGAGCTGCAGCCCGGAGGTCCCGGAGCGCAGGCTTCTTCAACTCAGGTTACATACGGCCAATTAAAATGCAGCACTGGCAGGTGAGCCAATCAGAGCTTTCGTATCGGCAGCCGCTCTGATTGCCTGCTGGAATGCGATTGGCTCAACAGCAGGTGCAGCAATTTAATTGGCCGCCGGCGTCCTGGGTTGAATAAGCCCGCACTCCAGGACCTGCTTTGTTCAGCGCATTGAGCACAGCAGAGGCAGTGTGGGGGGGGGAGGTTGTGATGGGCAAAATGAGCAGCCCGGGACCTTCTGGAGTCCGGGCCCAGGACAGCTGTACCCACAGCACCCCCCTATTGGCGGCCCTGCACCTGACTACTTTTCTAATCTACTGTACAGCTCCTTTCATCAGAGCTGCTCAGCACATCATCTATTCCCCTGATCAGGATTGAAATATGACAAAAATGGTTATATGTGTGCATTGATTTTTAATTGTCTGTTGATTATATTTTACATTTTATTATGTGGAGTAATATTGATGTTTTAGAATAAATATAAATGTATTTTATACTTCCAACCGGTGTTGCATTACTCAGTGATACCGAATGCTGTGCACAATCTTCTTTTTCAAAATTTTTTAGATGCCACATGAAAGACAGATACAAGATGTTATTTGGTTCCACCTAAATTAAATACAGTATTTACAAACCCTTCCTCATTGCAGTGGCAATCAGCCACAAATTAGTTGATGTGTCTTGAAAATTCCTTCCTTTGGTTACTCACCGAGGGCGAGATGTACTAATCCTTGAAAAGTGATAAAATGGACAGTGATAAACCACCAACCAATCAGTTTCTAGATCAACCATTTAATGGCTGACCTTGCTTAGTCAAACCCATCTAGTTATACGCCTAAAGACAGTCCACAGCTTCTAGATTGACAGTAACAAAAGTTAGACGGACTCGTGATCCACAGTCACGGGGTCGACATGAATTTTTCAAGTTTTTTGGGCTGCAATGTTGACATATGGAGACCACATAGGTGTACAGTGTCCCCTCGCATGGCTCGCTACGCTCAGCATAATATTATAATCTAACTAGGGCGGCAAATCTCGAGATTGGGATCGGTGGGTTCCTGGGATTTGTCCCTAAAAACGCTGGGACTTGAGTCCTGGGATTAGACCTTCCACTCCCAGGATTCCAGGATTTGCTGCACATGCGCATACCTAATGCCATACCTAGTGTCAGAGCACTCTTTTTGAAGCTGCCCTGCTGTTCCTGACCCCGGAGTGCAGTCTGGAGAGGGTATGGGTGGTGCAGCCTGCGCAGCGTGACCTCTGACCGCCACACTGTGCAGGCCACACAGCCCATTCCTGCTCCACCTCTGAGTCCAAGCCACAATGCCCTCCGACTCTTCTGCTGCCACTTACCCACTCCCAGAGGAATCCCTACTGTCTGCCCTGCTCCTGGCCGCGCATATAAGTAGATAAGCGGGGCGGGGCACGGCCGGTGTGGGTTGGACAAGGCTTTTTATTATTAGGAATGTCAATCCCGGGATTGAGCATTTTTCAATTCTGGATCCTGGGATTGAAAAAATGACCCTGGATTGGCAACCCTTAATCTAACTCTGTGCCAGCTTGGATAGTAAAGTATGAACCAAGTCGGTCTAAAGCAAAAAAACTTGAAAAACTCCTGTCTACCTTGTGTCTGTTGATCACGTTCCCATCTTCCTAAGGCTTGTGTCTAACTTTTGCTACTGTTGATATAGACCAGTGGTTCCCAACCCTGGTCCTCAAGTACCCCCAACAGTACATGTTTTGCAGGTCTCCACAAAGAATCACAAGTGCTATAATTAGCTCCACCTGTGGATCTTTTCAAATGTGCCTGAATAATGAGTGCACCTGCCGGGTGACCTGGAAAACGTGCACTTGTTGGAGGTACTTGAGGACCAGGGTTGGGAACCACTGATATAGACGCTGCAGACTATATTAAGGCATTTAACTAGAGGCATTCAACTAAGCGTGGTGGACCATAACATGGTGACCGTCGATCTGTTGACCGGATATTCTTGAACCTACCTGCATTTCAGGAATACTTGTTTATTTTCTGTCTCTAGTCTTCCAATAAAATGTCTCGTATTTAACAATTCCCTTTTACATGTTCATTTTTAGTGTACACTAGCAATGGACAAACCAATGGATATCAGTGCCCATCTTGCTTCACCTTAACATCTGCAACTTGTGTGCCAGATTCCAATATCAGTTGCACTGGGAATGAGACCAGGTGTACTTCATACTCGATGATCTCTGCTGCTGGTAATTTGAATTATAATAATAGATATGTTTATAATAGATGCTAAAGTAGCACATAGGGTGCGGGCACTCCCGGGACTGGGATTGGCGGGATATTGGGATTTGACCCTAAAATTGCTGGGATTTCAATCCTGAGATTGGAACTCAGATGCTGCTGGCTGTTCCCATCTCCAGCTGTGTGGCCCTGTGCAATGTGAGGTGGACAGAGGTCACGCTGAGCCACCCACCGGTTTCACCCCCGTTTTGCCGCTCCCAGCTGCACACCACTCCAAGCCACACCACCTGCCCATGTGATTAAATGTACAGGGTGACCGGTTTAGTGGGGTTCTATTAGGGAGGCTAATCCTGGAATACCGGGTTTGAGCCTTTTTCCATCCTGATTACATTGTATTCTTCTTGTTTGTATTTACTGTATTAGAGAACCCAACTGATTATGTGCATGCATTAATATTCAAATCCACTTTGACGTTTTAATCATGATTTGAAAACAGAAAGAAGATAAGTAGATGAAAAGAGGTGATAGCAGCCAATCAGATTATGTCTGTTATATGCTAGGATGCAATAGAGAAATGATAGACCGAATCTGATTGGTTGATATGGGCAACATCACCTCTTTTTCATTTTTAGAAGCTTTAATAAATTTACTCCGAAGGGGAATATTTACTAAACTTGATTTCCGACTAAAAATTAATGGTCGACCCATTGACTGTCGAGTGTAGACCAACCGACCGTATCCCAACTCATTCATGTTTTGTTTTCTTCTTTTTTTTTTTGCAGTGCCCCCTCAACCATTGATGGCTATGTCTGGATGTGCCACGCCGTCCCTTTGCTCCAACTACAGCGGCACTACCTCCACCGAAACCACTGGACAGATCACCATAAGCATCAAGTGCAACAATGCCCCAGTCAGTACTGGCAGTCAAAACAATACCACTCCTAGCAGTACTGTTACTTCTAATACTGAATCAGTCAGAGTTACTCCAGCTGTGACCCATGTTAACACTCCAGCTGTGACCCAGGTTAATAACACTCCCGCTGTGACCCAGGTTAATAACACTCCAGCGGTGACCCATGTTAACACTCCAGCTGTGACCCATGTTAACACTCCAGCTGTGACCAGCAACTCTCTTGCATTTACAGAAACAGGCACTAATAGTCAACCCGGTAGTAGAACTGATTCCCAAAGCTACCACTATACCACGGACATTGCCAATTCCTACACGAGCAGCACAAACGTATCAGAAAGCAATTATACTACCCGGGTAACCTTCACACCCATAGCGCTGCATAGCACAACCTGGGAACCAGCCACTAGCACTTGTGTTTGTAATGGGTCCATCAACCTCGGCCTTAATCTTGGCTTGATTCTAATCCTAATTTTGTCCGTGATCAAATGTTCACATTAAAGTTTGAGGCCGCATGTTTTTCCTTACCTTTTTAATTTTTTTACTTTCATTCTAAAAGCTATACTGAGTTTGAATGTGGTTTAAGTAAATCTAAACAGTCCATGTAAGTAAATTACTAGTTAGGCACTTATGACCAGTGGTGGCTGCAGAGTCCAAAATCCAAATTGGAGAGCCGCAGCAACTGCCACCCCAAACACTGCCAGCCAGGACTCACTGGCAGTTGTTGGGGCTCCCCTATTTAAATGTTCGACTCTGCAGCCCCTCCTCTGCACTTGCCACTGCATTAAAAAATACACATAGTGAAAAAACATTATTAGTTATTATCTATGGGCTTCAAAACTGTAGTCCCCCCAGGTAAAATCTGAAACCCCATCCACTGGCTTCAACATGACTGGCAGTGTATTTCTAATGGACGTCCTGCCTACCAGTCACAGGTACACAATGCAGTCCCATGGGGAGTTGTTCCCTCCCTCCAGGACTTCCAGTCCTGGCTGCTCTAAGTAGAGAATTGGCTTCCTGTAAGAAACCACTTCCTGCCTTATCGCACAACCCTACCGTGCTTCTGTGGGCTGCAGTTGGTGCAGTCCATAGAAGTTGTGGTTTGCGCAGCTTGTGTTTTTGCTGGATGTGTTTCACTGCACATCACTGTGAATGGAATTGCCTCATACAATGTCACAGGTATAGATTGTCAAAGGCACAGAGAAGATGTACATAATGACCATCTCAACCAATTGGATGCTAACTATAATAAGCTGATTGCAAATTAGACAAATCAAAACTAATAATTGAGTGAAAGGTTTGGAGTACAGACATATAGAAGCTGTTTCTTTAACCCTTTGAGTGCCAACATCTCTATGAGAGAGGTGTAAAGTATCCACTAAAATGCCAGCATTGCTCACATTTGTTATATAAATTCAAATAAAAAATGTTTTGTGAAATAAGATTATATTTCCTATATAAGGTAAACGTTACAGGTCTTTATGATGGAAAAAAGTTTGCTTGCCAATTTTCACACCTGTTTTGACAAATGCACTCAAAGGGTTAAATACAGCTTTGACTGAACTAATTTGTGAATGAGGCTTTATGTTATGTCCAGTTATGTAACCTATGGCTTGTGTGCAGTAATCCAACAATGACTTTCTTCTTGAAGATTACTTAAATGCTGAAAATACTGATCAATTAAATGTATATGTAATTGTGTAATACAGTATATGTGCTTTCATATGTGGCCCATACAGAAACAGTCCTATGTCTCATTTGGGCTAAGTTGTATGTAGCAAGATTAAAATAAATAAAAAATATTGTGATTCCAAGGTTTTATATTTTTATTGTATTTCCACAAGCTACTGATAGATAGATAGATAGATAGATAGATAGATAGATAGATAGATAGATAGATAAATCATACTTGCCTATTCTCCCGGAAGCTGCGGGATGCTCCCAATTTTTGGGGTAGTCCCCCATAGCCCTGGAGAATAGGTGGCTCTCCCACATCTTATGTGATACCAGCTAGATTAGTTTCTAAACTTCTGGACTTGGGGATTGATAGTTCTATAGGGGACTTTTTAAGTGATAGGCCACAAGTGGTTAGAGCAGGCCCAGTTACAGTACGTTAAATAGAGGGATAGCGCAAGGCTGTGTATTAAGTCCGTTCCTTTACTCTATTTTTATGTCCGATTGTAAGTCGGTTCACAATTCCAATATCGTTATTAAATTTGCCGACGATACAATGTTAATACGGATTCGATATGAAATCCCGAAAGGTCAAAATCCCGACAGGGTCAAAATCCCGAATGGGTCATAATACCGACAAGGACAAAATCCTGACAAGGACAAAATCCCGACATTCATTTAAAATACCGACAAGGACAGAATCCTGACATTTAAAATTCCGACATGGTCAAAATACCGACATATAGAATGTACAGGTGAAACTGTCTACATGACTTTGGGTCGACAGGTCGCGAGGTCGACATGGGTTTTTCACCACAGAGCCACAATTTGTGGGTATGTTCCTATGTTGGGGTGGGGCCTAATGACAAGTCCATTTGTCCCAGTGTCTTGATGTGCCCTGCATCTGGGCATCTCCCAGAGAGAACACTAATTACAAAGTAGGTAGATAGATAGATAGATAGATAGATAGATAGATAGATAGATAGATAGATAGATAGATAGATAGATAGATAGATAGATAGATGATAGATAGATAGATAGATAGATAGATAGATAGATAGATAGCTCACGATTTATATAAAGATACACATGTGCTCAGAAATTTCCTAAGGAACAAATCTGGTGATGCTTCTACACCTACATGGGTATATCCTCTCTGACCCTGCCTGCACTGACCCACTTCTTCAGGCATAAGGGAATATAGTGCTTTCATAAGAGCATTTTTTGGTGACCACAAGTACTTGTGCAAATGTATGCACTACACCAACAAAAGTGGCAATGTCTAACTCTAAGGGCAGATGTATTAAAGCTTGGAGAGGGATAAAGTGGAGATTGGTACTAACTCCTCCACTCTGAGGTAAAGTACCACCAGTGACCACTAGCGGCCGCTCTTTGGACCAAATTACCCCTTAACAGGAAGTAAAAGAAAAATGATCTGTTAACTTGCTGGATATGGAGAGAGGTAGCGGTGAAGACAGATATTAGAGTTAGGAGCAGATAGGCAGACAGGATCTGATTGGTTGCCCATAGCAACATCACATGTGAAGTGAAATACAAATCTTAGTAAATTTCCCCCAGTGTGACAGCAGAACAGCTGCATAGATATAACTGTATTCAATGTCTTTGGTCATCTGTTGTCAAAATCAAATGAATATATACAGCTGATAATACTGACGCAGGGCCAATGCTTACATCAAGGAATGTTGAATATCTGGTCACTAGAGAGTTTGATCTTTAATTAGCCATATTATTAAAGTATCTTCCATTATTTCTTACAGAGAATCCAGGACAAAAACTGAAGACTCTTGAAGAAGATTTAATAAAGATTTTCTCACAGATCTGTAATCCTGATAAATTGGAAATAATGATTTGGGCTGGTTTTTATTTCTTGCATCATTTATTATAATACAGTGCTAGTGGTTCCCAAACAGGCCATGCACTATCTAATGGTTTGTAAAACCTCTGTGGTGGCAGGCCACACCCCCTCTGGATACTGGCCACACACCCTGGAGACTGATCACACCCACAGTCTGGGGCTCCTATGCCTGCATTGTCCTGGTGGCTCTTTCTTACCCCAGTCTGACATTGCCTATGGCACCCTAGGGTGTCACAGGTCACCTGCAGAGTTGCCACGTGTTTGTGATCCAGTGCCAAATCATTTCTGGTCAATGGGATATGAAAATCCAGGGCTGGTGGTTGCAAATCATAAAATATATGGGAAATAAAAAACACAGTCCTATCCACATCTAGGTAACGGAACCTAAAGTCCATTAAGCACAATTTACTGAATTTCTCAATATGAACGTTTGGCCTAGGGGTGATGTTCTAGGTCATCATTTCCAAGACAGTTTGGGAACCCCTGTATTATACTAATATATGTGATTTCAACTCATCTATCTATTTGAATGCTTAATGAATGAACACGATGGAAAGAAGAAGCAACTGATCAACTTGATTATGTTTAAAAAATGGCTGTTGTGGAAGTAAGAAACTGCTATAGCATTTGATTGTTCTAATTTCATTTTTTAAATGATAATTACTAGGATAGTGTCCCACATACTGTTAATTAAAATTATATTATACATCACTAAAGGGTTTGTGATCATATTAGATGCTCTAATGTTAGCTACTGATGACTGTGGTGACTAATATCCAGTGGCATCACTGCACTCTGAATAAGTGAAGGCAGATGCAGTCTGTGAGACTGCACTGGCTTCACTGTGACTTACGATTGGAAGTCTGACCTGCCAGTCACTCAAAACAGTCCCATTGGTCTGTGTTTCTTCCCTCTGGGATGCCTCTATGGGCTGCTTCGGCTGCAGCCCATAGAATTGGGGGTATGCGCATGAGCAGTAGTTTGTACGATACAATAAAATAACCTTTTTAAGCAATAGGGTCAAAAGGCAAAGAAGGGGTTTGGTCTCACAAGGAAGGAATATGGCCAAACAATAGTACAGGATAATAGTGGGTGACTGGGGAATCAGAGGTAACAGAGAGATAAAGGGTGACTGGCAGGCAGGGGGGACAGGGAGATAGTGGTGATGCAGGGATGACAGGGAAATAGTGGGTGACTGGGGAGGCAGAGGTAACAGAGAGATAAAGGGTGAATGGCAGGCAGGGGTGACAGGGAGATAGTGGGTGATGGGGGATGCAGGGATGACAGGGAAATAGTGGGTGACTGGGGAGGCAGAGGTGACAAGGACATAGAGGGTGACTGAGGAGGCAGGGGAGAGAGGGAGATAGTGGCAGGGGTAAGAGGGAGGTTATGGGTGATTGGGGAGGCAGGGGAAATAGCGGGTGACTGTGGATACAGGGGTGGCAAGGAAATGGAGGGTAACTGAGGAGGCAGGGTGAGAGGGAGATAGTGGGTGATTGGGCAGACAGGAGAGACAGGGAGATAGTGGGTGACTAGGGGATGACAAGAAGATAGAGGGTGACTGAAGATGCAGGGGTGAGAGGGAGATAGTGGGCCATTAGGGGGGCAGGGGTGACAAGGAGATAGTAAGTTACTGAGGCAGCAGGGGTGACAAGGAGATAGTGGGTGACTGGGGACGCAGGGCTGACAGGGAGAAAAAGGTGACTAGGGCAGCATGGGTGACAATGGTAGTCATTGTCCTGTAATCATTATACTCACTCTGAGGCTTTCCTGTGTTTAAGAAGGGTTACATATCAAGTGTTACTGTACATGTTTAAGTACAGTATGCAACACATATTGAGTGCCAGAAGCAGGTCAAGTACATGCAAAAATGAAAAGTATGTTGTAAGATTATGTAAAGATAATTGTGTAGTCATAAAAAAAAATCAACTATCTATTAACAATAAGCAAAGGTTACCAGAGGAGCAGGTAACATGGTTTAAAGATTTTACAGCAATAGGTCAATCAACAGATAATAAAATACTCCCCACCAAGGTACAGTGATGTTAAAGTGAACAGATACCTACTAGAGAAAACTTCTAAAGTAGTCCAACAAGGTCCAGTCTGAGGGTGGTTCTGCATTATGGAAACAGTAGGGGGCAATGTGGTGTGGTGCAATGCGCATGCACGCTGCGTATAGAGAAGTGAACAGAGAGGAAAGAGCGGGAACAGGTGAAATGGGGAAAAAGAGGCAGAAAGGGGAAGAGAGTAGCGAAGGACAGAAAGAAGAAAAAAGAGGCAATGACAGAAAAGAGGGAAAAAAGGATATGTACTAAGGGGCCAGTTCAGATCGCACAGTGGTAAATGTACGGTAATCAGGTAGACACTGCCCCACTAAAGTGAAATCCCACCTTGCAAACTAATGTGTACACTGTGCGAATTAATGTGTACGGTTAGCAAAAGACTTTGCGTCCATGCAAAAATGTCTAAATACATTCATCATTGCAGGCTCAGTGCAGTACTGGTTCTGCTACGTGTGCGTGTATTTAGTTATTATGATATGTTTATCCTTTCCCTGACTCACTTATTTTATTTAAATGTTTAAAAACAGCCTATACTATAGACCATCTGTAATGATACATATTAATACTATATTCCATACAGGATCCAGTGTATAAAAAGACCAATTTTCAGGGCTGTTACCGCTCCACCAGACTCCCGTACTTACTCCAATGCCCTGCAGAGTGGATTACATTCCCCCCCCCCGTCTTTATAGCAGTTTGCCGCATCTGTCCATAGTCACCCTGCCGGCTGACTGTAGTCGCATACCCCGTCTTTATATCAGCCAGCAGGGTGACTAGGGACAGATACGGCGACCTGCTATAAAGATGGGTGCATGTATATTATGATTTTTTATTTAAATATACATGGGGAGAGGCGAACGCTTCTTGTGCTGTAGGAGAGATCATGCAGCTATGGAACGCTCACATGGGCGTTCCAGCTTTGGCAGTATAGTCGCAAGAACGGCCAGCATATCGATCGAACGTGCGTACACACCGCACTTTTGTTTCGATATGGGCCCGTCCTGTCGGATGACAATTAAACAGCAATGAACCTTCGACCGACCGAGTATGGACGGACAAAACCGTTTTTGGCCATTTATCTCTCGTACAGAGTGAGTTGGGACAGCGTACACAGCTATACAATTGAACGGCCGTTCGACCCAGAACGGAAGAACGGCCCGACGATTGTATATTTATTTATTTATTATTTATTTATTAACAGTTTCTTATATAGCGCACACAGATTCCGCAGCGCTTTACAGAGCATAGTTATAATCAAAAACACACAACAAATTACAGTACAAGACAGTTTAGGACAAGTACATGGTTAATATGGATAGGTGCACCAGGGGACAGGACACTGAAGCAATTATCAGGGTGGCAAAGGTTTATATATTCTAAGAAAGGCACATGAGGAGAGAGGGCCCTGCCCGTAAGAGCTTACATTCTAAAGGGGAGGGTTAGACAGACTGGGGTGACACAGAAGGCGAAGAAGTGAGCTTAGACAGGTTAGGTTGAGAGATTGTCAGGTTTTATGCAGGAGGGTGGGAAAAGGTCAGCTTAGTCTTTAATATTTTAAGTCTAAAAAAGTGCTGGGTCATCCAAGAGTAGACAGCAGAGAGACAGTTGGAGATATGAGTGAGGATAGAGGGTGTAGAGAGTATAGATGTGTACCCAGCTTTAGACTTCATGCACAGAAGGGGTTAATCTCATCTAGTACCTTTCCACACCTGGTCCAGAGTCCTGAGCTTGTCTGAACTCCTCTGCAGCCACAGTCTAGTCCAGGGCTAGCCAACTCCAGTCCTCAAGAGCTACCAACAGTTAATGTTTTCCAGGTCTCCTCACAGAATCACAAGTGAAGTAATTAGCTCCACCTGTGGATCTTTTAAAAGGTGTTATGCTGTGTACACACTAGTACAATCTGCATAAGATCCAGATGCGATTACAATTTAGACTATCTGCATACAATTTACACTATCTGCATTCAATTTAGACTATATAGTGCAGATCTGCACTATATAGACAGGGCAGCCAAGACTTTCTGGTTAAGATATGGGAGCGCGCATCTTGAACGCATCTGGATCGCTTGGTATAAAACCCATACAATCTGCATGAGATCCAGATAAGATTTTGACTATATAGTCAAAATCTTATCTGGATTATGCAGATTGTATCAGTGTGTACATTAGACAGCAATGAGTACAGCTGTGTACCTGCAAGGTGAGCTAGAAAACATGACCTGTTGGTAGCTCTCGAGGACTGGAGTTGCTTTACTCCAGATAGTGACGTATGGTATCCAGTCTGCCATAGTCTAACAGTAATATTTACCTGTTTGTGCTCTGGGTGATCTGTAGTCTATGAAATTCAGGACAGCAGCTACAGATAACATCCTGGATTTTTACCTCGTGACTCACAATACTAGTGTCTAGTCAAAATATTGCCAACTACCCTATGATTAGCGGAATCAGAGGTGTAACTATAAATTTAGCTCCCCCCTGCCAAAAAAAGTTTGGACACTTTATCCCAGTGCTGTTCTGCTGTGGACACAGCCTGATACTCTTGCAGGACCGGGGGAAGAGACACTCTCCCAGTGCAGACACATTTCCACAGGAGCTCCTGCACCCTCAAACCATTGTGGGGTCTGCGGGGGCTATTGCTATGCCACTGAGGGAGTATCTATAACAGTGGCGTAACTGCAAAATGTGCACCCTCGTCAGAAAATTTTACCAGCACCCCCCAAGTAAAGTTACGACCTCCTAGAAAAGTTAAGACACCCCCCCCCCAACCCTGCACCACCATCGGAACAGTGGCGTAATTAAGTTTTGGGCGCCCCCCCCCCGCCGTTAGCGGGGGGGTGCCCCCCTGCCGCCCCGCCAAGCACCCCCAATCCCCCGCCGCCCCGCCGCCCATGCAAAACACCCACCCCCCCAATCCCCTGCAGCCTTACCTATCGCGCTGGTCCTGACGGCTCCGTTCTTCTTCTGCTGAGGACCACCACAAAATGGCCGCCCCCATACAGCAGACAGTTTCAGAGAACTGTGTGCTATATGGGGGCGGCCATTTTGTGGTGGTCCTCAGCAGAAGAACGGAGCCGCCGGGACCAGCGACATAGGTAAGTCTGCGGAGGATTGGGGGGGTGTAACTATAGCACTGCAGCCCCTGGCACCCCCACATGCACAGCGCCCCCACCCCCCCCGCGCGGTGGCGGGGGCTGCGGTGCTATAGTTACGGGACCTACAGATCTTCTTGTCTGCGGTCCCAGCACTCCTCCTGCTGCTAATGAGAAATGCCCCACACAAAATTGCTGCCCCTAACAGCAGACCATTTTTAAGGATGGTAGACGAAGCCACACCTCCTCTAGCTTCCTCAAAAACTGTCTGCTGTAAAGGGGCGGACATTTTGTGAGGGCCATTTTTCATTAGCACCAGGAGGAGCCAAGTAGATCTGCAGATCCCAGCAGCGGTGTAGCAACAGCCCCCACAGACTCCATTGCTATTGTTACTGATATACAATGTGTGCAAGATGTGTGGCACACACAGGGACCCCGCCGGTGACTTCCCATTCCCCTAATGCACCCTGCCGCACACTGCCCATTCACCTTAGGGGGGGGCTGTGCTGCTTAGTACCAGGGGAGGGGGGATCGGGAGTACCCACTGCCAGGTACAAGGGAATGGCTGGTATATTACTGGTGAATTAGCATTTTTGTACCTTTCACAACAGGTTCAATGTGAAAGGTAAACAGTAATTAACCAGTAATATACTGTTTACAACATGCAGTGTGAAAGGGGTAAAGCTCTGACCAGGTTAAAGAAACGTTTAGAAAACCGGGTCAAATCAGGTTTTGCAGTGTGAAAGCAGTATAAGTTATTTATATAGGCTATAGATATGTGACGGTGCTTGATAACTGCTAATTGTGTTTTTTATATCTTTCATTTCCCTGATGGGTGTTACTTATGATACAACTTTTGGTGAATCACTGTTACTTTGTATATTCTTTTGTGACTCCTTCAGACGTATAGACAAACATACACCATATATAACAACAAAAAATAGTTTACTCAGCATGTTAAGGCAACTGTATCACACACATTTCCATCTGTCTATTTAATTGTTTCATTTACATAACAAGAAGGAAATCAAGTTCAAATTACTTCCTCACTTTTCAGTTCCTTGTGCCAGAATTCACCTTCCAGCGCTCCGGAATATATTATAAAACCTATAAACGAGGGAAGCTTGTCACCAAAACGTAGTACAGGCTTTCGCTAGCATGAAGCAGACGCTGTGGGTAGTCTTCGTTCTAGCTACTATGCTATCGGCAGGTAAGATGATCTGTGTTCTATTTCTACAATCAATATCAGAAATGTCCCAGTTATAAGATTCAGCTTCCAAATTAATTATTTCCTATAAGTATTAACCTATCGTATGTATAACATGAATTACCCTCCAGATTCTGGGCACCAGTAAAATAGAGTTTCGTAGTCAACACCTTATACGTCAGTTCTGGGTGCCATGTGAAGCCTATGGCATTTATTTTTGACATACAGTAGATTTATTCGGAATATTTTTGTCTTCATCTATTTAATGTAGGTGTGTGGTATCTAGAGGTATATGTTTTAAGGTTGATTTTGGTCGATTTATGATATGTATCCCTTTTAGACTGGTTAAAATTGCTTTTAATCAATGCTGGGCTTCCAAGGCTAGAACACACATTTACTAATATTTCAATATTAATTAAAAATGTATTTGTTAGTAAATGTGTGTTTTAGCCCTGGAAGCTCAACATCAAATAAGATAGATTTGAATCGGTCTGAAATCCGATAAAAATCAACAAAACAATCAAATTGAATCTTTAGTAAATATAGCCAATATAGAGGGGGGGGGGCAAGCAGGGTCAGTCTCATATTAACATATCATATGATTACATCCTGAGAGAATAAACATGTGCATTACCCTTTGAGTGCCAACATTTCTGTCAGAGATGCCCAAAATATTCGCTAAAAATGCCAGCGTCACTCTCACATTTGTTATATGAATTCAAATAAAAAATATGTAAAAATGTCCATCTAGTAAAAAATGACATAAGATTTCCCCCACTCAAACCTTCCACCTTTTTGGGGACACCCAAACCGGGATGTTATCGCTGCAGTGGTTGCACGACATGCAGCTATATGGTACAGGGCGATGTGTTTTTTCATCCTTACTCTGGGAAGAAATTTAAAAACAAGCATAGAGTGAGTTGCAGTACCCAGTTCGTTTTCTATATGATCAGTTGCCCCTGTGGGCGCCATTATATTGGCAAAACGGACCGTGCTTTTAAAGAACGGGCAGCGGCGCATCGGTCCAATATAAAGATTGGCCTTGCTGCTGGCCACAGTGAATTTCCAGTGGCCAGGCACTTTATTGAGGCCAGACACCCACTCACCTCATTACGTTACAGGATCATCGATCATGTGCCCCCCCCTGTTTAGGGGTGGTGATCACTCAGGGATCCTGATGAGAGCTGGGTGCAGATGGATTTTCTGCCTCGACACATTAGCCCCTCGAGGCTTAAATGAGAATCTTGGTTTGTCACATTTTTTATAATGTTTTATAATTTACTGTAAAGCACAGGAGGGCCACACTGTGGAGAGCAGTTTTGCCCACGTCGTTGAAATAACATTGATTGCACTGCAGCAGGCTTTCCCATGCAAAACAGTTTTTGCAAGCCACTTCTTTAGGCTATTGTTGTTAGCGCAGTTGGAAATCTTGTTCTCTCTATTTGTTTCACTGTGCTTAGCTTTATTAAGCTGTCATGCATTATTGCGATGTATGTCTATGGTTTATAACATCCCACGACTTATCCCATGCATTTAGGCATTTATTTACGGCATATACGGCATAATACTTCTGAATATAAACAATTTAGGGCAGCTCTTCCAATACCAATGGAGTACTCTTGGTAGCGACCATGAAAAATGTATATAACACATATAACTATGACAGGGAAGGTGGGCCTAGTGGTGTAATTATGATGCAGCAGTTACATGTAGGAGCGTGGATGGCAGTGTCTTGGACAGGGAGGCCCCCACCCCCATGGCCCTTCCCGCAATCCCAGTGAACGATCGTCAGGAAGGTGAGCGGAGGAGGGGGGCGACAGATTGCTGATATGGCAGCAGGCAGGGAAGGAGGACCGGGGCCGCCAAGAGGAACTGGACGAAAGAGAGGAGCGGTGCGAGGCTTCAGTGGCATAGCTACTGTAAGGCAGCCACTGCTGCCGCTTGGGGGAGCGAGCACCAGCAGGGTCTGGGTCGGCGCCGGCACCCGCCACTGACATTAAGCTGCGCTGCCGCTGCCTGCTGGCTGAGCTGACACAGGAGGACGAGTCAGCCTATTGGCTACTGTGTACAGGATGGGCGGGGGCAGGCTGGGGCGGAGGAGAGGCAGCAGTCTGCTGGTCTCTCTGCCTCCCTCCGTTATGCGTGTGACGTCATCATCCTTTCAAAAGTGTCTATTACATCTTTTGGAGACTTCTTATTGGACATGACTGTTGCTGAGTATATAATTGTTGAGTGGCACATGTTTAGGGAATTACTGCTAATGGGATTATTGCTACTGATGAGCATTAGCCATACCAGCTGTACATATCACATTACTAATCCTAGAGGAAGCAGTTGCTATTAGTCACTATGACCTATGACAGAAGCTGCATACTTAAAACACAACTTGAAGATGAGTTATATGTCGCAGGGGTATAAAATAGTGCATTGTTACCCACCTGCTATTTTCCTTATTTTGTCACATTATGGGGTAAATTTACAAGAATGGCAGAATCTATTGTAGGTGGGATGTTTCCCATAGCAACCAATCTGATGTTATCTATTCTCTTTGAGAAGTTGCTAAATAAGTAAAAAGTAAAATCATAAACGCTGGGGGTTCCCCTTGGAATGTAGACGGGCCGATAGCTGCCGGGGGCGGGTGGATGACATCATAAGACATCAGCGACCCGCCCCCTCTAAAAATAAAAGTTAATTTTGACTGACATTTAATTTTCAGAAGGGGAGAGAAATCATTTGATGGTCATGAACCATTGAATGATTTCTCTCCCCTTCGGCCGCATGTTCGCGTAATACTCTTGCATGGTACCGAGGGGGATTCGGCGGTGGCACGGGACGCAGGTGTTCGGCTGGGTCGCGTTAAGCTAAGCAGCAAACGACCGCTGCTTACTGAGTGGCCTTGAATTAGGGCCTTAATTTACAACATCTACCCCCAAGTAAGCTTTTTTTACAGATGTAGCGCCTCTCCTCTTCTTTGCAGGGGCTGACGATTCCATCGCCAGCCCCCGCCAGAAGCTGGCTACCACCAGGGGTGCGCGCACGAGGCACTTGCACGCCCTGTGGCAATGGAGTCTGCCGGGGTTACCCCATCGCTGCCAGTCCCCCTCGCCACCCCGACCCCCCCAAACTGGGAAGTGTCTCCCTGAAGCAGAGACCATCAGGGAGACTCTGCCCAGCCGCCATGATACTGGGACGCGTGTGAGAAGCACGCGCGTCCCAGTCCCTATCGCCGGCGTTCGCCAGTGAAAGGGATCTGGTTAGCGCCCGGCAAAGAAGACAGTCGCTACATCTGTAGCTTATAAATATAAGGCCTTGGGGCAAATTTACTAAGAAAACTAATACGACTCAGTCATATTTGTATTCCTAATACGAATTAATACAATAGCCTACGGCCGTATTATTGGCATAATGCGATTCGTAAATACGGCAGATTTACTAATCTAACGTATTTACGGATTCGTATTTGGCCGATAGCGTATGCATTTGTATTCTGCTGGTTTTATATTCGTATTTAGCGGCCATATTTACGGCCGCTAAATACAAATACGAGTCGGAAGCCTGCAAGGATCGATCCGAAAAACTAAAAAATAAATAATTAAGAAAAACAGCCTGGGGTCCCCTTCCATGGGCATAACCAGCCCCAGGCTCAAAGAGCCAGTCCTGGTTTGAAAAATCAGGGAGCTAATAAAGATTTTTTTAAACCAGCACCAGACTCAAAGGACGGTCCTGCTTCCCAAAATACGGGGGACAATCGAGTAGGGGTCCCCGTATTTTGAAAACCAGCACCAGGCCCAACCAGCCAGAAGTGTAATGCCACAACCAGAGGGAGGCATTTTAAACAAGTCCCCATGGCCAAAGCATTTACTCCTTGACTGGTCAACCTGGACAGGGATCCTGGGAAGTGGAGACTCCCCCAATGAAGGGCCTCCCCCTCCAGAATTTACCTGCACAGGCTGAAGCCTGGGGCTGTCCCCGGTGCCCCTGGGCGAAGGGCACCAGGCTGATAAATAGAATAAACTATTGTGTATTGTTGTGGAACTATGAGTCTCAACAAACCTGCACCACATGCAGGGACTTGGAGAACCACAAGTCCCAGCATGCGGGGCATTAAAGGGACCGCTGGAACTTGTAGTTCCACAACAGTACAAATAGTGAAATAAACACACACTGACACAATGAAAGTAAAATAGCGCTATTGGCCACCTAGTGGCACCTAGCGGCCAATCAGGAGTCGCTCAGGTGAACATGAAACTCCCCGAAGGCGTTTCCTCGGCGGGGTTGCACATGTGCATACCCCAACAATCGGCAGGGGTAGCGATTTCAGTCCTCAATGAGTCAGTCTAAATCACCCCCATTAGTTTCTAGCAAATAAAAATGATACAGAAATAGAACAACTGCTGGGCACTGTGGTGAGAATGCACCAGATAGTATCGGGTCACATCCCATTCAGCTTGGCCCCCGGGTAACATTGATCTCTCTAGCACAAGCATCTCCTGACATTTACTAGCTGGCTTTGGGCAGCCAACATAAATCACTTCTGTCCCTCATTTGCATGTGTGCATGCAAAGGAGGGTGTCACAATTTATTCACAGCTTCGGTCAATTAGCATGTGAATCAGAGAGTCATAAAACATTTAGAATATCTCTACACGTGTACATCATATAATATTGTCAACAGATACATTCCAAACATGCACATTAGTATTAGGTTTTTAGTGCTGCTGTCTGCCCGAATGTTACGTTGTGTGTGATCTGGTATTAATGATACAATAATTAAATGCAAAACACACTTTACTTGTGGATATGAAAAACATAAAAATACATGAAAAATTATAAAAACATATAGGTATAAGTCTCCGACGCGTTTCGGCTAATTTAGCCTTCTTCTAGGGAGATAAGTGTATGCACTTATCTCCCTAGAAGAAGGCTAAATTAGCCGAAACGTGTTGGGGCAGACATCTAAGAACAATTCCGCGCCAGAGAAAAGAACTCAATTCCATCCCGTGCTACTTGCGGTGAAGCAAGCTGCAGCTGAACAGGAGCGCTAACTGGGAAGCGGACAGCAGGACGGAGGAAGACGGAGTGTGAGGCAGGACAGCCAGAAGGAACAACCGAGAGGACGGGTAAGTAGGAGGCAGTGAGTGAGAAGCGAGGCAGGAGGGTTCCCAGGCAGGGGGGCCAGAACTCGGCGCACGAGTCACCGAAGGTGACCAAGGCGGCATGTCTGACATCCCTATAACACGCAATCACCACACAGAGCCAAGGTGCTGCACGCTGTGTCTCTACACACGTACAGCAGGCAATCGGCGGGTGAGTTAGCGTTATCTGGCAGACCTTACATGCACCATCCACCCCTCTTCCGAAAACCACTTACCACCAACGTCTATACCAGTAAAGGGGTACCTGAAGACAGCATGTGTACATCTGAGTTAGCGGGACGCCACGCTCATTTATGAAATCTGAGACTGCAGAGTATATCACTCGAAAACTCATCCTCCTCAATAAAACATATTGGAAAGACTCCTTTTTTTCCTTTATCCTTTTTTTTTCCCTTCTTCTTTTTTTCTCTGACGCGTCAATTGGATACAATCAGCAGAATCAATAAGAGCATACACACAGCCCGATTAGATCAGGCCACGAGTCTGACATATTGGGAATTTGTATGCACATTGGAGACTTTAAAACATTTGGGATACAATCACTGGTAGCCAGGAGTTATCCACTTTGGTGCAAGACTTATGCAGACTTATACCTATATGTTTATGTTTTTATGATTTTTCATGTATTTTTATGTTTTTCATATCCACAAGTAAAGTGTGTTTTGCAATTAATTATTGTATCATTAATACCAGATCGCACACAACATAACATTCGGGCAGAGCGCAGCACTAAAAACCTAATACTATTGAGCAACTTAAAGGAACAGTCATCCTTCAGTGCAGCTGCTAGCCGTCAAGATTCGGTGCGCTGATAACAAACCAATTTACCAAACATGCACACGTTCAACCCCATCTTATGATTTCTTTATTGTGTCTCTAAGGGGGTCTTCTTAGCAAACAAAACAATGGCTTATCTAGTGAATTTTTGCTGGAGAATGGGTTTCATTTCATTTCTCACTATTTATAATAATGAAAAGTATGGATAAATGAGTCATGTATCTGTCTTTTCTCTAATAATGGCACTGTAACCCACATAGCTTTCAATGGGGGCTGAGCACAAGCTCTATGTAATAAAATGAGCAAAGCTTCTCTCTAACAAATAATGTCATCTTAGGATGGCGTTATGTGTGCTCTCTAAGGAGATAAGCAGGAAGAGACTCTTCATGTTTTTCCCACAATGCACTGCAGCTACCTGAACTCTTACATAGGCATTTTAAGGGAGGGTCTGTGACTTCAGCTCTGGCCTCGATCAGCCTGTCTCACCTGCAGAGCCGTGGAAGGTTCAGACTTACTTACATTTGCACAGACTGGAAAAAAATCACTGATGGTTCATGAATTGCGGATGGATTTGCAAGTGACTAGCAAATAGTGATCCATTTGTAACTCTCTCGGTCAGGTTTTCTTTCAGTCTGGATGGTGACTATCTACTCACAACTTTGCACAATAGCGATCAGATCTGAATCAGGCCCAAGGTTGTAACATCCTACTTATAATTTATTAAGGTTGAGTTTCCCATATCTGAAAATCACATTTCTAAAATATTCGACAATCCCAATTTTTTTGAGCCACGCTGAGACAGTGAGGATTCAATGGACAAACATATTAAAAATATAGTATAAAATTACTTTCAAGCTGTGTGTATAATGTGCGAACTCGCCCCCGTTCTGACGTTTTTGGGAATGTGCCTTTGCTTGCACCATTATGTGCTTGTGCAGCTCCCCTGTGCGCGTCTTTGAGTATCACACTCGCAGAAGAGATAGCAAGGGGAGGGTAGGGGAGGGAGGGGGCGTGCAGGGAGAAGCATCAGGCGAAAACCCAGCATTTTATGTTTTATGGGCGTCCCCGGGAAACCGCTGGTGGGCCGATGCCTGCACGGGACGGGCAGCTTAGGTCACATGATGTCAGCCGCCTGCCCCGTCTTCAGCCAGGTCTTCGTTAGTAACAGTCAGCCTACACTGACTTTTATTTGCGAACGGGGGAGAATTAATTAGATGTTCGCCAAACATCAAACTAGTTTTCCCACGTAAACTCGCAAAGCATTTCATGTTTAGACTTGGGTTCAAGCACTAAGATACGGTATCTCATTATCATATGCAAATATTCCAAAATTTGGAAAAATAGGAACCCCAAAATTCTGTGGGTATAAACATTTTGGATATGGGGGACGCCACTGGTAAATAAAACAGTATGCAGACTTATCCAGGCAGTTGCAGAACACTATCTTCTATTTCTAGTTGTTAATTAGAGTTGAATACATGATGATAGATATAAGTTTATTTAATTATGGACCTTCACTTCCCAATACAGCCCATCGAAACACCTAGCTATTAACAAGTCTGTATTTTAATTTCTATTGAACACCCAACAAGAGATCTCATAATGGAACAGACCACTCCCAGTGTAGCATTCCAAGTTTTCCTAACCCATGTCCTATTTATGTCGGTCTTCCTCCCATCTCCTGTGTGTATCTGAAAATAATGGTGGCCCTCAATTTACATTCCCAGGACTTAGAATTTTATGTAATCAATCTGGTAGAAAAATGGGTACTCTTTACTTAGAAGGGCGCCCACGATTTTGATCGTGGGCATCGTTAGTAAAAAATCTCGGGCATCTCGGGCATTGAATGCACTAAAAAATCGGGTGCGATCAACCGACGAGATGCCCGAGATTTCCCATAGGGAACAATGTTAAATGTCTCAATTGACCCAATTTTCCTGTTCAATGCCTCAATTGACCCGATTTTTCCATAGGAAACAATGTTAAATGGGCCACAGAGGCCAAATAGGCACCCTGAAGTGTATAATGGCCACCCGAATTGTTAACGCCACCCCACGATCAACGTCAACCCGATGCGTGGCGAGTGCAGCGAGCCCGCGAGGGGCGGCGGTACGCGTCCTACGACCTTTTCATACCCCCACTATCCACGTCGGCGTGGAGTTGAGAATAGAAAGTGTGGCAAGCGCAGCGAGCCACCGAGCCCGAAGCGTGGCGAGCGTAGCGAGCCCCGCGAGGGTGCGCGGACAGCTGTGAAGCCCGGGAGGGGACGCGGATACCTGTGAAGGTATCCGCGTCCGCTCGCCACGCTTCGGGCTCGGTGGCTCGCTGCGCTCGCCACACTTTCTATTCTCAACTCCACGCCGACGTGGATAGTGGGGGTATGAAAAGGTCGTATGACGCGTACCGCCGCCCCTCGCGGGCTCGCTGCGCTCACCACGCTTCGGGTTGACGTTGATCGTGGGGTGGCGTTAACAATTTGGGTGGCCATTATTCACTTCAGGGTGCCTATTTGGCCTCTGTGGCCCATTTAACATTGTTTCCTATGGAAAAATTGGGTCAATTGAGGCATTGAACAGGAAAATCGGGTCAATTGAGACATTTAACATTGTTCCCTATGGGAAATCTCGGGCATCTCGTCTGTCGCATCGCACCTGATTTTTTAGTGCATTCAATGCCCGAGATGGCCGAGATGGGCGCCCTTCTAAGTAAAGAGTACCGAAAAATGTATTTTAGAACAACAATTACCCACCCAGAAAAACAAAATCATGACGGGACGAGCCAAGAAGATTAGTCATAATTGTATAAATAAATAATATTAATTGCAGTTCCCAATATACATAAAAATAATTTTATTATTATCAATAATAACTTCCTAAATAATTAGCAATCCCAAACTTGCAAGTAAATATACAGTACCACCATGATAAGGAAATGCTCTCACTTGCCGAGCCTACCTGAATTTTCTCCAACAGGTCCTAATAACAGTGTACAAGTACAAGAGATCCACTCTTACAACACAAAAATCATCAAGAAGAGTGTCCTAGTTTAAGAGCATATAGATATTTCTTTTCCAGTGGCAGATCCAGAGGTGGGGGTGTAGCGCAGTCCAAAATTAAAATAGGGGAGCCACACCAATTGCCCTACCCAACACTGCCAAACATTACTGGCCCATGACTCACTGGCAGTTGGTGTGGGTCCCCTTTTTGAATTTTGGACTGAGCTCTGAAAAAATTGTGGGCCACATAGAGAACATGATCGTGCAGGGTTGAATTGGCCTTCAGTGGCACAGTGAATCCCCCGGTGGGCCCTACTTTCTAGGGGCCCCAATTCTTCCTCTAAGGATCAGGTTACAGGCTTTTTATTTGAATTATACATTATACATATGTTACATTTTACTACATAGGACTATGGTGTATTTCCATCAGTACATTGCTAGTATTAATCTGATACATTATCATGCATGCAATTTACTATGTATATTTATCAAGGGGGCAGACATAGCCCTTTCTAAAGACCCCCATACTGTACATTACGCCGACTTGTCCTAAGTCCCCTGAGCTCCCCTGGCAGTTCCCTAGGAGAGCTCAAGGATTTGTCACTTTGTGCTATTTTTTAGCATGTGATCAATCGGATGTGACTCATCACATGTAATTTGGGGAGCTGCAGTTAAGAAACGGAGAGCTGGGTCTGGGGTAGTGGCAGGAGTGCAGGGTCTGGGGTAGCGGCAGACGGCTAGAGAATAGAAAAAATCCTATTCAAAAGACTGAGCGGCCACTGATTGGCTGAGAGCTCAGCCAATCAGCGGCCGCCCAGTCTTTTGAATATGATTTTTTCTATTCTCCCACCGCTCGCCCCCTGATGCTATGCACTACCCGGACCCTCCTCCGCGGTTCCCGCTACCCCGGACCCTGCTCTCCAGTCCCTGCCTGCAGCACCAGGGCCCTGTTCCCCAGGTCTCGCTCTACCTGCCGCATTGTGTGTCTTATGTGCAAACCTTCTGGTTCAGGACCGCAAATTGGATCAGATCCAATGTCATACACAACGTAATTTGGGCCTATTTCACCCTCCAGAATCGGGTGAAATCGGGTCCAAATCACGTAATGTATGGGGGCCTTAATGATTAGCAAAATGTCTGTGGTGGCTGGCCACAACCCTACAAATGGGCCCCTACTATTCTCATGTTGGACACTTTAGGGGCCAGTCTGGCACTGTGATAGTGGATAGGTTGGGTGTAGGGGTAGCACTGCGGGTGCAGCCGCGTAGATGCACGGTGAGTACACTTGCGGATGACTTGCATGGAGCTCTGAATTCCAACATTAAGTTCAATTAACAACATCAATACTATTTTCTGTACTGTGTGTTGTGTTACCCTGAGTGTACACATGAAGGTGCTGTCGCTATCGATTTTGGCCTGTGCCCTCTTCCCTGTTTGCTGTGTGCTGGGCTGGGGAGAGAGGCAGCTGCAGCAGCAATCAGTTCTCTCTTTCGATGCATGGGACGGGAGAGCAATGGTAACTTCCGATTCCACCACACGCCGGATCATATCAAACATATAATTTTTAGTATTCTTTAGGAGGGGTTTGGCCACGTCTTCCCCATAATGGCTCCGCCCCCTCTTTTACCCAGGCCCAGCAAAGCTGTTGGCGATCCTGCTCACACAGGCTGTGCAACTGATCTGTTTGTTCACCTGCTCTACTATGTTGATAAAATGCATATGAATTGTGTGCACAGTATAACAGTGTCATATGTGACAATTATTTAAAATAATTATATTGTTTTATTTTCACAGCTTATTCAATTTCCTGTGTCCTGTGTAAGAATATAAATGGGCTGCAATGCTCAGAACCGCCAACACTTTGTCCCAACAACTCTGTCTGCTTTACTTTAGCCTTGCAAAATGAAGGTATTTACTGGCAAATGTTTGCACATATTATTTTACAGGGTATATTGGACCTTATTCCGGTCCATTCGCTTCCCTGCATGTTCATGCACGGGAGCAATGGTGTGCAACTGCACATGCGCATAAACCTTTATGTGCAGCCGCTTGGTGTGAGCGGCCATGGCGAATTGTTTATGGGCGTTCCCATGAGAACACCGGACATTCCCATGGTAATTCGGCGATGATGTGGATGGGGGGGGCGGGCGGGTACCCGCAGACCTAAGACACCAAAGAGGTGTCTTAGGTCAGCGAACGCAAAACATCCATTAGCATGCCTGCAGGGGATAGCGGCATGCGAGGGGGGCATGCGGGGGGGGGGGCGTTTGATGGACTCGTAAGGCTGTGGAATTTGCAGCTTTGCGTGTCAACCAGAATAAGGTCCATTGTCATACACATGAAACAAGCATCAACTGATATATATATAGATATATATATACATAAGGAAAGAGTTCCCGGCACTCTTGCAGTACGGCTGCGAAGACTCAGGTGACCTTCAATCCCAAAGGAAGGTATATTGGTGAAAGCTGAGAATGCACTCTGAGGTTTTTCAAAAACTGCACGGCGGCAGTTTCACAATAAATAACTGAGATGACACTGGATAGTGTAAATCAACGTTTTGGGTGGGTAGCCCTTTATCAAGAGTGACTTCTCAGCTTTCACCAATATATGTATATATATATATATATATATATATATATATTTATATATATATATATATATATATCAACAATCCAATATCACCAGATATTTGCGCTAGATATGGGGTGGTCGCTACTAACACTAGATCCCCTACTAGAGGGACCCACATTGGGCGCTTAATAACACTATTGGGTTGTATATATATATATATATATATATATATATATATATATATAAAAGAAAAAATGACCCCCAGTGCACCACCAAAGAGCAGCTGCTCTATAGATCTCCCCTGTTAGCGGGAGATGAAAGAGAAATGTAGGTACCAGAATATAGAGAGCGCTAATAGAATCCTCCACCTTTTGGAAGTGCAGTGTTTCAAAGTGTGATCATACACAATGCAATGGTCTGTTAAAAAACAAATACTTTTTATTAAAAGATTTTTCTTAAAAATTTATTTTTGTTGTGTTCAAGTATTTCTTTCAAGTAGCCAACTCAACGCGTTTCGCCTTTTTGCAAAGGCTTCCTCAGGGGTTATTTTTGGTATACACTGCAGATAGTAGAAATGCCAAACATAAATTTCCCGAACATGGATGATTTAACATATAAAAATATATAGAATGATGTGGGTACATACCCGAAAGAATGCCGGACAGATACTTGTGCACAATAGCTGTCTCAATCAAAGATCCCACAATCTAGAATTCATTATGGACATAATTTTCTTAACATAATTGTATACACAAGACTGTTAAATAGACAAGAATATTGGGTGGAGCATGTAAATCTAGTTTAGGATATTATCTAGAATTGGTAGACATCCTATTCCCATGGTGTAGGGTATGGGTCTCACTTGAATTTCGACTTAAAATAATTAAAATAGATGGAAAAGCCTATCAGGAGAAAGATAGCATATATTTATTACCACCTAAATCTAGTCGGATAGGAAGAAATTTTAGGGGGTGTGTTACATACTGTGTGCGGAACAAAGACCACCTCACGACGTTCCACCCTCAAACTCGAAAGAAAGGGGGGGTTTCAAATTTCCCAACAATAAAAGGCCAATTCCTATAAAATAAATTTGCATGGGTAATGGTAGTCTCAATATTTGTTACTAATGTTATCACACGTGGATTCCCTCTGGAAAGCCTAGGTTTTAATGGGGCTTTACCCTAAATCCTTCCCTTTAATTGGGGTTATGGGCTAGATGTTTAACAACCTAGTCCTACCAGGACTGGTGTTTTCCAATTAATTTGTTCTACTGGTAAAAAAGAAGAACTGTGGATCTTTTAGGAACTAAGCTGAAGTCCCATGCAAGTTTTTGTAATCCAATAGAAGAATGTGGAGATGATGGACGTCTGTGGGAGAAAGGGCATCACTTGGGCAGATGGATATGAAGAAATAATGCAGCTCAACGCGTTTCCCCGGATGTTTGCTGTCCGGCTTCCTCACTTGCTCCTGAGGAAGCCGGACAGCAAACATCCGGGGAAACGCGTTGAGCTGCATGGGACTTCAGCTTAGTTCCTAAAAGATCCACATTAAAAGGAGAAGACGCCAAATAGGGAGTAATACCCCCATCCCCTCACAGGGAACTATCTCAACCGGGACTGCAACATCACTTATATTGCTGCTGTCATCCACACCAGCCAACTACAGATGGTAATATCAACTCTCAATTTTCATTCCACATTAGTGGAGCTCCGCATATATCAGTCAAGCATCTTGTGCTCTCTCTTTTTAACTATTATACATTGTTTTTATTATAATTTTTGTTATTTCATGTTTTTATATGTATAATTAAATTTGTAATAATATTGAGATACCGTCTGGTCTTCATAATTATTCAGCCAGCGCTGGCACATTTCTTCTTTTTTACCACATTGTTTTTGGGTCTGACAACCCAGTGCCAGCAGCTGTTGATAGCGCACCACTCACCCCCCATACACTATTTTTAATTTGTTCTACTGTTTGTATTGGTTATATATGGTTGCCTGGTTCCACTTTTGTGGCTACATACTATATTTTCACATCCTTTATTAAAGGATGGATAATATTCTTGTCTATTTAACAGTCTTGTGTATACAATTATGTTAAGAAAATTATGTCCATGATGAATTCTAGATTGTGGGATCTTTGATTGAGACAGCTATTGTGCACAAGTATCTGTCCGGCATTCTTTCGGGTATGTACCCACATCATTCTATATATTTTTATATGTTAAATCATCCATGTTCGGGAAATTTATGTCTGGCATTTCTACTATCTGCAGTGCATACCAAAAATAACCCCTGAGGAAGCCTTTGCAAAAAGGCGAAACGCGTTGGGTTGGCTACTTGAAAAAAATTCTGGAACACAACTAAATCTGTGACCTAATAAAAATCTATTAAGGAAAAAAAAAAAAAAAATTTTAAGAAAAATCTTTTAATAAAAAGTATTTGTTTTTTTAACAGACCATTGCATTGTGTATGATCACACTTTGAAACACTGCACTTCCAAAAGGTGGAGGATTCTATTAGCGCTCTCTATATTCTGGTATATATATATATAGTCCAATGCTATATCTGGCCTCACTATATGACGGGTATGGGTCATAGAGTCATCAGCAATTAGTCATTGGGTCGACCACTATTGGTCGACAGGCCAAAGGTCAACACATTCAAAAAGTTGACCTGCATTAGGTCGACAGGGTCTAAAGGTCAACACAAACAATCGGTTGACATAAAAAAGGCCGGCAGGAGTTTTTAGCATTTTTTTGTGTATTTGTCGACATAGGTCGTCATGGACGCCGTATAAGTGTACCGCTTCGTTCACCATGCTTGGATTGTAAAGTATGAAAAACCACTTTGTTCGGAAAAAAAAAAGTGAAAAACTCATGTCGACCTTTATCATATTAACCTTATCCATGTCGACCCTAATGCATGTCGATCTTTTCACGTGTCGACCAATCAGATATGCAGGACCCAGACTCAAAATGGTGCTGTGCATTTTGTGACAAATTACATTATTAATGTTGTTGTTATTATTATTATTATTATCATTATTATTATTAGTTGCCGACTTTTGTTATCTCCTCTCCGGGAGAAGCCCGGAGAGGAGACTTTCAGCAAGAGTTCGGGGGTGCGATTATGACACTTTAGCCCCGCCCCCTCTAGGAGATCAGCAAATCAGGTTATCTAAACGCCGCGGTCAGGGGGGAGGAAGCCGCAAACAGGGGGGGGGGGAAGAGGGGACCCCCAGAATCTGCGAGGGTTGCCCACTTTTCCGGGGGGGGGGGGGGGGGCGGGAGGCAATATTATTATTAATATTATTATTATTATTATTATTATTATTATTATTATTATTATGTTTGTAGCAGGCAACGCTGTGTTAAGGACCTGTGGACACCAGAAATACTGCAACCAAACTTTCAGCTTTACGGATAAAGGCTCCAAAATAACATTATCCTCCACGTGTTGTGATGTTGATGGGTGCAAGCCTACTGTGACATGTATGTCTTAATTTTATATTTTATCTTATATGTTTTTATGGTTTTTTTTATATATATTTTTTATTATTTTTACATGTAAGTCTTACTTACAGGACTATGCATTTATTTATTTTTTATTATATTAGTGGGTATTTTTAAGTTAGTCTTATTGCTTTACGTTACTACAACTTGCATCTAAAGACTCCTTTATACTGTATTATTGACCATAAACTCAGTGTTTGATAAATTTAGCATTGAAATCAGGGTTTAACTAGAACTTTGTGGGCCCCGTTGCAATACGTTGAATGGGCCCCCAATACCTCTATAGAGATAAGTCTCCCTTCGACATTTGTTTATTTTATGCTTCATGTTTGTGTCCCAGTTCCAAAATGTCACACAATGTCCATACAGTAGTTCACATTATGTCATATTTTAGTGCCCTTAGTTCATATTATGCCACTGATTGTAGTGCCCCAATAGACATTAGGCCGCAAGGAAGGGCCCTAGTTAACTTTATGCCAAACAATGCCCCCAATTATATAGTTCCCTATTGTAGTACCTCCACTTCACATTATGGTGTACATATTTCACATTGGCAGCCTATTGCTTACTGCTCTCCTGAACCTTTGGCCACTCTCGTCTTTTCCTTGTGCTCAGCATGACAAATCTGTTGTACACTATCCACTACATGGTGGCTGCATTTTAGTGGTATAAATGAACAGTCTACCCACTATTTGCTACAATCTAGTGTGTATGGCCCTTATTCTGGGTGGTTCGGTCGGACCGCCGTGCGTACGGTCCGTCCGAGCAAATCCCACATACTTTCTTGGGTACTTGTTTCCTAGCACGGCCACAATGATCATGATCATGGGCATCGTGAGGAAAAATCGGGGGCATCGCGGCCATCGTGGCCATCGCAAGCACTAAAAAAATCGGGTGCGATGCCCGCGATTTCCCCATAGGAAACAATGTTAAATGCCTAAATTTAGCCGCGATGCCCCCGATTTCCTATAGGAAACAATGTTAAATGGGTCAATTTACCCAAATCATCATAGGGAACAATGTTAAATAGGCCATAAACCCCCCAAAACACCCCTGAACAGTGAAATGTCCCCCCAAAAGTATTTTATGCCACCCCACGTTCAACGCGAACCCGAAGCGTGGCGAGCGCAGCGAGCCCGCGAGGGGCGGCGGTACGCGTCCTCCGACCTTTTCATACCCCCACTATCCACTAGGGCGTGGAGTTGAGAATAGAATAGTGTGGCGAGCGCAGCGAGCCACCGAGCCCGAAGCGTGGCGAGCGCAGCGAGCACCGCGAGGGGACGCGGATACCTGTGAAGCCCGCGAAGGGACGCGTTTACCTGTGAAGGTATCCGCGTCCCCTCGCGGGGCGCGCTGCGCTCGCCACGCTTCAGGCTCGGTGGCTCGCTACGCTCGCCACACTATTATATTCTCAACTCCACGCCGACGTGGATAGTGGGGGTATGAAAAGGTCGGAGGACGCTTACCGCCTATTTTCAATGCATTTCAATGGGCATCCCGTCGGTCGCGTCATATACCACTAAAAATGACACACGATGCCCGCGATTGTGGCCGTGCTAGGAAACAAGTACCCTTTCTTGCGAGCGTAATTCCACCCACAGCACATCCACGCACGGAGTCAGCACTCGACAATGGGGAGTGGCGTGCATATGAGCGTACGCGACCGTGCACGGACTGTCCACAGCCTCAATGATCGGAGACAGAACGCAGCTCCGATCAGAGACGACGGCGTACGCCCGAGCACGGGAGAATACGCGTCACTTGTATGGAGCAGCAATTGTTCTGCTAATGAGAAAATTACTAGAAGCCAACTTCAATGGAAAATCGCTTTGAAGTTGGCATCTATCACTTTTCCAATTATCCTGTGCCATGTTTGATTTGCTTATGATTACCTCATTTGTGTCCCTTAATTTTACTACAATTTAACCCTCATTACATGTCTATTTAATGTGTAGTAAGGTAGACATTTTTTCACCATCAATGTTTACCCCTATGTGTCTTATTGAAATTTTTTTTTTTTTTTTTTTGCATTGTATAAATAATGAGCATACTTAGGGGGGTATTCAATCCCACCAGTGACAGTCCGAATTGTCGAGCATTTGTTTTTCTCGTTTTGCTCGACATGAATATTTAGCTCGACAAGTCGAGTTCTCGCCTATTCAAACTGTAATTTCAATCCCACCAGTAGCAGTCCGAATTGTCGAGCATTTGCATTTGTTTTTCTCATTTTGCTAACTGAAAATTTAGCTCGACAAGTCGAGTTCTCCCCTGCTCGACAAGTCGAGTTCTCCCCTAGAGGAAAGTGGCAATTGTCAGAGATAGGCTTCATTTTTATAGTCAATTATATAAAAGTAGATATCTTGTTAAAAAGGAATATTCTCCTATAAAAACCATTTCCAAATCAGCAGACTGCACAATGCTGGTATCTCCCTGAAGTCTCAGTACAGGAATGAGAGCTCTGAGGTAAATTGCAATGCATTGCATTGTAGAAGTAAACAAAAGAATGGCAACAAACAAACATTGTATCCTGAGTAATTCTGCCCCAGCATGTATACAAGGGACCTAAACATAGGTGTTTGATCAAACCAGAAGTAGACATAAATAGACATGTATACAGAAGACTTTCAATGGGCAAAATGCAGCACAGTGAACATGAAAGGTGAGCAGAAAAAAAGATAATACTTCTTATATGTCAAATGGAATAATTTAAACAAATGCGTAATAATACAAGCTGAAAACTGATGCTGACAATGGAATAATGGGTTAAAGCATACCATATAAACATGCAGCAAATGTAAAGTTAATCAAAAGAGGAATACAGGTATTTAGCAAAATATCACAAAGACAGAAGTCAAGATAAGCATTACAAACATTAGTACAATCCTGCATATACATTTAACACAATTTATGAACATGCAACAAGAGAAACTCCCTTGTCGCGACAGAAATAATTGTCGAGTTAAATTTGAGGGAAGAGTGATTTCAAACAGTCGAGGTCAGGTGAATTCTTTGACATTGAATAGGCTGCAGGAATTATCTCGACAGATTTTACCCAAAATAACTCGACAAGTCGAGTTATGTTCAACTCGACAGTCGAGCAAACCGAAAACCAAATCAGGCGAGCTCTGCTCGACAAGTCGAGAAAACTAGACAATGAATAGGCGACCTCATAAATAACCAACCTCTCGTCGAGAAAACAACAAAGCTCGACAAAAATAAGGAGCTCGACAGACATTGAATAGCCCCCTTAATATGTTGCTATTTATTTACATGTCTTGCTACACTGATGATATGTGTGATGTTTTACTGGACCCACAAATAACATTCATGTGTAATTTACACCTACAACCCACACATGCCCACAACATTCATTCCTTAACCTTCACTTCAAATGACATATATATCTAACGTACCTATGTCCACCTGCACTATGAAACACTCTAACATGTAACTATAGAAACCACATACAACTTTTAACTATTAACAAACTTTTATTTTCATTCAAAAATAGTAAAAAAAAAGTAATGTTTAAATTTGTCCATGAGCAGAAGACATTTAACAAACATTGCAAGTAGAAAAGGTGTGTAAATAAAAATTGTGAAGTGTATGTTTGTGTTGCAGTGAAACAGTTGACACATGTCGACTCCAATGAATTGTCTATCCTGTTTTCCTAACATGAAAAGCACACTTGCATCAAGGGTGAAGATGGTTATCACATAACTAATTCCACATATTCAAACATGTGTATTTTGAATAATACAACATAAATATAAACCTACCTTGAAATGGTGACAAGTGTAGAAAGAGAACATTCCAATGTACTTCAGGGCTGTGTATGGGTTGCAGGTAATGAAATTAATTATTTCACTAAATAGCCTGCAGCATTGGTTAATATTGCAGTCAGGTGTATGTAATTTACTTGTATTTCGCGTTAATTAGCAGACCCAGGGCATCCGAACTCAGGCGGAAAGTCTAAAACTGGTTTCACATTGCAAACCTGCTTTCAACTCGTTTTTGTAAACGTGTCTTAAAACGGGTCAAAAGCCAGTTAAACCCCTTTCATATTGCATGTTGTAAAGGTATATTGCAGTTTTAATACCATTTTTGTACCTTCAGATTCAACCTGTTTCACCCATAGAAAGCCATACAATGTAATTTTAAATGTTTTTTTCCTGCTTGTGGGCGGGGATCGTGTGTGGTTATCATTTGTATCAAATACCGTTTCTGAGCTGTTCAGACTGCAGGGAAAACTGCTCAGAAACGTGTAGGATCCTGCTTTTAACACGTTTCAAAATGCCGGTATTCTGTAACCGGTAAATTGACAATGGAGCTTTCACACTGCAGCTGCTCCCATTTTAAAATGGTAAAAAAATCGGCAATATACCGTGTCAAAGCTGCAATGTGAAGCTGGTTTAAGAGTGGTATGGAGCACTCTTTGGCGTCTGACTGTTTTGGGCCAAAAATGTACTGTGCGCTCGCCAAGCGAGGTGGTTGCCCCTCCGTGCAGTTTCAGTACACACCCCCGTGTACGCCCAGGTATACACCCAGTTTTGCCTACTTTTCTGGCCTCTCCCCTAAAAACACCCACATTACGACCACTGTGACCGTGTGCTTGTGAACATGATTTTTTTGCTCGGAAAGGTCCGTTCGTGAGCGGAGTACTGTCGCTGCACATGTGCATAGCAAATGGTACGCATGCGCAGAAGAAAAAAATCTCTGTTCCGTCCAAAAGCGGTCCGCCCGCACCAGGCAGAATAAGGGCCTATGTGAGACACTAGAATTGCAGCCAAAAGTTTTCAGATTGTATTGATTGCAGTCAGGGCTGGCAACAGAAATCTTGGGGCCCTGTACAATGATATTTCTGGGGCTCCCCGTCCCAGCTAATCCCAAACCCACACAAGCCTCTTCTGCATGTACGTGGTACACTAATTAGTATAATATGACAATAATGACATCATCACTCCCGGTCTTCACCGAAACTTTTGCAGCTGCCTTTCGCTGTCCATCCTGTTGGCTGCAGCTGAGCACGGAACAGACAACCCAGGGTGCCGCACATGCGCAGTAAGTGTGTAGAAGCCAGAGAGGCGGCAGCGGGTATGGCCGCAGATAGTAGACAGTGTGCCTGTGCATACAGATGGCACACAGGATGAGACTCAGCCACGGCGGGTGGCACACAGTAGACAGCCTGATAGCTGGGCCGCAGGGGTCACTGACTCACAGCTAGTAAGGTACAGACGCAGAGCTTTATTAAGGCTTTGGGGGGGCTACCGAGAAGTGGAGCGGGGAGCCAGCAAATGTCAGTCAGAGGTGGCTGTAGCTCCTGCTGCTAATATCAATACATTGCGGATCTGGAAGCTGCGGGAGTCAGCGGCATGCTGAAATACATACGCATCGCAGCAGCGCTTCTGAAAAATATGTGCAAAACTACATCTCATCTGAATCAGGACCATAGGAAAATATATATAATATATACATTTATCATCGGCACTCACCTTTCCTAGTTTTGGGGTGCCCTATGGCTTGTGACCACATTGTTTAAACAGACATTGGATGGGCTCTGCACACACTAAATTAACTGATAATAAATAGTGGAGATTTGGTTCATGAATTGATCAATGCATTTAAGCCTGCAGCCCCCTTCACGGGACCCCACTTTCCTGCAGGTCCTAACACTATCGCTGAAAATGGCTACAATACACATAGCTATCACATCAATGTTTGATACAAGGCATGCTATCTGGTCTGAAGCTCACAGCACACTTTGCTTTTATAGGTGAGCAGCTACCAACACACCTGTCACTAATCATCTAGGGAAATGGTTAACATAAGCTATGGAATCTTAGTTAAAGCAGGTTGCATGAGAGAATGTGACCACAATAAGACTAATTTAAAAAATTAATCTAATAAACAATATATACACTTAACATCGGCACTCACCTTTCCTAGTTTTGGGGTGCCCTATGGCTTGTGACCACATTGTTTAAACAGACATTGTAGGGGCTCTGCACACACTAAATTAACTGATAATAAATAGTGGAGATTTGGTTCATGAATTGATCAATGCATTTAAGCCTGCAGCCCCCTTCACGGGACCCCACTTTTCTGCAGGTCCTAACCAGTGTTCCCTCTAAGCTGTGCGCGTGTGCGCGCGCACACAACTCGCCGAGCCCGCGCACAGACATAACAACTGAGCGCACAAAGGTTAAAATCTTGTTTTAGTGTGCCACGAGTTTAATAAGGTTGAAAATCACTGCTATAGTCTATATGTGTGGTGTGTGAAGTCTGTAAACATTCAAATTGCTTTATTAACTCAACAGAACTCGAAACCTAGGCCTGTATACGTTATGTGACGCACAAAAATGTACATTTCCTTCCAAAGTTGCACAGCCAATATCTTTTTCTGCACAAAGCCTTCGTAAAATTAGAGGGAACATTGGTCCTAACACTATCGCTGAAAATGGCTACAATACACATAGCTATCACATCAATGTTTGATTCCAGGCATGCTATCTGGTCTGGAGCTCACAGCACACTTTGCTTTTATAGGTGAGCAGCTACCAACACACCTGTCACTAATCAACTAGGGAAATGGTTAACATAAGCTATGGAATCTTAGTTAAAGCAGGGTGCATGAGAGAATGTGACCACAATAAGACTCATTAAAAAAATGAATCTAATAAACAATATATACACTTAACATCGGCACTCACCTTTCCTAGTTTTTGGGTGCCCTATGGCTTGTGACCACATTGTTTAAACAGACATTGTAGGGGCTCTGCACACACTAAATTAACTGATAATAAATAGTGGAGATTTGGTTCATGAATTGATCAATGCATTTAAGCCTACAGCCCCCTTCACGGGACCCCACTTTTCTGCAGGTACTAACACTATCGCTGAAAATGGCTACAATACACATAGCTATCACATCAATGTTTGATTCCAGGCATGCTTTCTGGTCTGAATCTCACAGCACACTTTGCTTTTATAGGTGAGCAGCTACCAACACACCTGTCACTAATCATCTAGGGAAATGGTTAACATAAGCTATGGAATCTTAGTTAAAGCAGGGTGCATGAGAGAATGTGACCACAATAAGACTAATTAAAAAAATGAATCTAATAAACAATATATACACTTAACATCGGCACTCACCTTTCCTAGTTTTTGGGTGCCCTATGGCTTGTGACCACATTGTTTAAACAGACATTGTAGGGGCTCTGCACACACTAAATTAACTGATAATAAATAGTGGAGATTTGGTTCATGAATTGATCAATGTATTTAAGTCTGCAGCCCCCTTCACGGGACCCCACTTTTCTGCAGGTCCTAACACTATCGCTGAAAATGGCTACAATACACATAGCTATCACATCAATGTTTGATTCCAGGCATGCTATCTGGTCTGAAGCTCACAGCAGACTTTGCTTTTATAGGTGAGCAGCTACCAACACACCTGTCACTAATCATCTAGGGAAATGGCTAACATAAGCTATGGAATCTTAGTTAAAGCAGGGTGCATGAGAGAATGTGACCACAATAAGACTAATTTAAAAAAATTAATCTAATCTCTTATATATTTGGCTACATCTGTCACTCAAAGTGTGTCTGAAGCTGTAACGCTGGGTGGAGCCTCTGACTCACACGACAGAGAACCAGCCCAGTGAGCCCACAGTGCCTCTCCATGTTACACAGCAAAGACACAGCTACTCACCAGACACACCAGGTGAGCGCCCCACACCTCCATACCTCCCAACATGACCCTCTCCAGGAGGGACAGAATGCTCTGTTTGTGGACTTCCATCTTAATTTATGATTGTCATCACCTGTTTTAAACAGGGTAATTGATAAGAAAGGTGTTTAAGCACAGGTGATGGTAATCCATAAATTAAGAAGAAAGTCCAGAAACAGAGCAATGTGTCCCTCCCCCGCCCCCCCCCCCCATTCACGGCAACTCCACGATTAAATGGCACATGCAAAACACTGACATGGCTATGGTCGACAATGAAAAAGGTTGACATAAGTTTTTGAAGATTTATTTTTCACTTTTTCAATGTTTTCATATTCATTCTCATGTGTCGACATGGACACCAATGAAGTGCCACACTTATGTCAACATTTACATGTGTTGATCTTTCTGTGTTGATTTTTTCTTGTGGCGATTCGCGGCACCCCCCGGCGACCCCCCTCCCGCGATTTACAGCACACCCCCCCCTAATTCGCGGCGACTCCCGCGATTTGCGGCCCCACCCTGTGACACACCCCCACATGCAATTCGAGGCACCCCGCGACCCCCCCTCCCACGATTTGTGCCAACCTCCCAGGCCCCCCCTTCCTCGCGGTACACCCCACCCCCGCGACCCCCCCTACCGCGATTCCCCCCTGTCATTGCGGCAACCCCCCGCCCCTGCGACCCAGACTCCCACGATTCACTGCAACCCCCCGCGTCCCCCCCTCCCACGATTCGCGGCACCCACACCCCCCCGCGACCCCCCCTCCCGCAATTCACGGCATCCACCCACGACCCCTCAACCCGTGATTCGCGGACACACCTCACCTCCTCCTTCCCCCCCCCCACCCCCGCTCGCGATTCACGGCAACCCCAGGATTAAATGGCACATGCAAAACACTGACACGGCTATGGTCGACAATGAAAAAGGTTGACATGAGTTTTTGAATGATTATTTTTCTTTTTTGAATGTTTTCATATTCATTCTCATGTGTCGACATTAAGACCAATGAAGTGCCGCACTTATGTCAACATTTACATGTGTTGACCTTTCTGAGTTGATTTTTTCTTGTAGCAATTTTTTTACAGTGACAACTATGTGCACGTCAACCTACACATCATCAACCAATTATTTGTATAATATATAACAGTTTGTATCCCTATTGCACACTGAATGAGAAATATACATATAATAATCAGACAATACAGAGATCTTGGTTGCATATATCTGCAGATATAGGGTTAAGCCCCCAGGCCGTACGTCAAGGCGTCTCTGTCACTGGGGGTCCCTAACACTGGGTATGGGTCTGGGGTGTGGGCCCCCAACATGCCGACACAGGCTGACTACTCCAGGGCAGCACACAAATGAAAGTTAGTAGGTGTTAAATAAGAAGCACATAAGCGCTATGTAGGGAGGTGAAGGTGTGATTAAAATAATACATACAATAGGGAAAAAACATAAATGTTAATAAAGTGTTAGGGTGTGCTACCCTGGAGCAGACCAGCCATACCAACAAAGGGGGAATCACACTCCCAAACCCATCCCATGCACAATAACAAATTTATGGGCCTAATAGCCCAGTGTAAGGCCACATGATAATGGCTTACAACATCTGAGAGCCAGCTTACCTGGAGATACCCCTGGCTTCTCCAATGGCACTCAGGTGTCAGCAATCCCTCCTATTGCTGACCCATCTATGCCTCTCAACTGCACAACACTTTTATTGGTAAGCTGCTCAATCAGAGGTCTGTCATTCAGGTGCCAACAGGGAGGGGTAAATCTGGTTAGGAAAGAAAAACAGTTTGTATCCCTATTGCACACTGAATGAGAAATATACATATAATAATCAGACAATACAGAGATCTTGGTTGCATATATCTGCAGATATAGGGTTAAGCCCCCAGGCCGTACGTCAAGGCGTCTCTGTCACTGGGGGTCTCTGTATTGTAAGATCTCTGTATTGTCTGATTATTATATGTATATTTCTCATTCAGTGTGCAATAGGGATACAAACTGTTTTTCTTTCCTAACCAGATTTACCCCTCCCTGTTGGCACCTGAATGACAGACCTCTGATTGAGCAGCTTACCAATAAAAGTGTTGTATAATATATAACACCTGTTCTGTTTTACTGTAGGTGTTTTAAGTCAGATCTTTTACTGCTACTATTACTGTTTATGTAAATGCATTCTGAATGACAGCAACATCCTACCATCCTTCTACAAGAATATATAACCAACTAGGTCATTTATCGCGCCCCGTGCCCCCCCTCCCGCAATTCACGGACCCCCGCTCACCCCCCCCCCCCACGATTCACGCCCCCTCCCACGATTCACATCACCCCCCGCACACCCCCCTCCCGCAATTCGCAACCCCCCCCTCCCACAATTCACGCCCCCTTCCACGCTTTGCGGACCCCCGCCCTCTCCTACGATTCGCGGACACCTGCGCCCCCTCCCTCCCTTGATTCACGGCACCCCCCACGCCCCTCCCACAATTCACGGCACCCCTAAGCCCCTCTTTAGTCCCCCGTATACTCACACACCCCTATCACTACCCAGCTTCCTGCTCTCCTTAACCATAACTTCCACCACTGGGGAGTCACTGACGCTGTTTTGGCCACATGCCCCTATCATGCCTCATAGCCCAGCCTCCTGCTCTCATGTACCCTAACCACCCAGTAGGAGAAGACACTGACTCAGGGCCACCATCCTGTACTCCTGTACTGCCACACTGGACCCTCGCCCACTAGCAGAAGCTGCACAGTATCTCCTACCCTCCTCTTTAGTCCCCCTTATGTCCACACACCCCTATCACTACCCAGCCTCCTGTTTTCCTGTGTCGTGACCTCCGCCAGTGGGGAGCCGCTGACTCAAAAACACCCTACTATACTATTGCACACACACACCTAAACAACATGCACACACAGCCCCCCCCCCCCACACCCACAAATGTCACTGTACCATCCACACTATCAATGTACATCTTACTCTGTAACCGCTTTTTAATTAAACAAAACAATACACACCCCCTTCCAAATCATATGCTCTCTATTTAACACATTTCACCTATAACTCAAGTTGCAATACAGGCCATCTTTCATACAATTCTAACCATCTTTCTCATATACAAATGTTCACAAATTAAGGGGGCGTAGCCCCTTACGACGGTGTGAAGAGCACCCGTAGGGCGCGATGAATCACCTAGTAAACAATATATACACTTAACATCGGCACTCACCTTTCCTAGTTTCCTAGTGCTGTGAGCTTCAGACCAGATAGATCAGATAAAGAAGCCGCAACGGCTTAGAAACGTCGTGATTTATCCAGTCTCCTGGTGTCATTTTGTTTCATCGAGTGCCGCCGTCTCCTACATCCTACATTCATAGCCTGCGGCTGCAGGTTATTATTGGCGGGCACCGTGTCATTTGATTATCCCGATAGACCTGGGAGTGCCGCTCCATCCAGTATATATATATATATATATATATATATATTACAGTTTTTCATAGGTGAAGTACTCCAAGCGATGATGTAAGTATAGCCAGTGCCAGGCACATAGAAAATGAACAAAAGCACTTACCCCTTCAAGGAAAGGAATTGGAGCCAGCACTCAGCAGTTGGTGAAAGAAAAATAGTGTTTTAATGCAAAGACATAGTTGCAATGGTGACAGCTGTTATCCTGACAGCTGTTTCAACTGCTCCTTGGCCTCTGATGAAAATTGCCAAGGAGCAGTTGAAACAGCTGTCAGGATAACAGCTGTCACCATTGCAACTATGTCTTTGCATTAAAACACTATTTCTCTTTCACCAACTGCTGAGTGCTGGCTCCAATTCCTTTCCCTGTATATATATATATATATATATATATATATATATATATATATATATATATATATATATATATATATATATACACACACACAGGGAAAGGATATATATATATGTGTGTATGTATATATATATATATATATATATATATATACACACACACACACACACACACACACACACACACAGGGAAAGGAATTGGAGCCAGCACTCAGCAGTTGGTGAAAGAGAAATAGTGTTTTAATGCAAAGACATAGTTGCAATGGTGACAGCTGTTATCCTGACACAGAATTTATGGTCAATTTGTACGGGGCTGCCCTACTAACTGAATCCCCTGTTGTATGGGGGAAAGGGGGAAAAATATGGAGAGCAATAGTGGGTTGGCACCCCTAATGTTGATCACTCCAATTAGATCAACCAAGCCTTAGTCAATATAAATCTAGCACATAGGAAAAAAGTCCATTCAATCTTTAAATATTTATTAAAAAGTATTTTCTTTCCACACAGTGGTAATAGTTATTCCAGATCTTTGTACATTTCATTGATACATCTCTGGTACATGGAAACAGCAGAAGAAAGTAAGTGTCAAAAAATCTGGAATTTTATTCTGAGGAGGGGCATGCTATTTTTATTCATGTGCTGTAAGCACATGAATATATATTTAATTTAAAAATATATATATATATTTTTTTTTTTTACACATACCAGCCAGCAGGGGGCCCGAGCCGCTCATTAGATATTCATATATTCACTTCACCCGATCATTACATATGCATGATCGGGTCTAGTGAATATACCCAGTCCCCTGCTGGCACCCCCGGGGGGCAGCCTGTGCTGCCTGGCACCCGGGGAGCCCACCTCCCCCCCACAAACGTTCTGGGGCAGGCAGGGAGACTTCCATCTCCCTGCCTGCCACCGTCCTCAGGCTCCCTGCGGCGTCCGCCGCAGGAGCTCAAATTCGCCAGTCAGGGGCAGCGAGCCCCTGACTCGTTGAATACCGGAGCCGGCGAGCAGTGGTGAATGTGCAGCGAATCCTAAACAGGATTTGCTGCACGTCGCCGGTATTCACATTGAATACCGCCCATAGTCTAATTTAGACAGACTATTGCAATAATCTCATAATGAGATAGTCCATCGCTCAATCAGGCCATGCGAAGAAAATATCTTCTTTAATAATGAGTTTGGACGCTGAGAATGCATTCGATCGAGTTTCATCGGGATCTTCGGGATCGCAGGACATTTTCTTACGGCTATCCAAGCTTTATATACAGAGCCGGTAGGCACAGTATTGGTAAATGGATTTAAATCCACCCTATTTGCGATAAAAAATGGAACAAGACATGCCCCCTGTCCCCCCTAATTTTTGCGCTGATGATAGAACCCTTAGCAGCTAAAATGCTAAATTTCTCACAGATTAAGGGAATTAGTATAGGAACGCAAGAATACAAATATTCATTATATGCAGATGATATCCTTCTTACACTCTCAAACCCCCTGACATCGCTGCCTAACCTATTTCAAACAATACAATAATTTAGTGTGGTCTCTAATTTTAAGATTAATTCATTAAAAACAGAAGTTTTAGATATTCATCTTCCCTTGGAATTAAAAGGGGACATTGCTTCCAAATTTCAATTCGAATGGAAAAAATCTCGAGTGAAATATCTAGGGATATACCTAACCAGACAATATCATCAATTATATGATGCTAACTATCCAAGAATGATAAACGATATCTCCCAAGACCTCGACAGGTGGACAGAACAGTTTATGTCATGGACAGGTCGAGCAAATGTATTAAAGATGAATGTACTCCCTCTCTTTTCAAGCCCTTCCGGCGGTAATCCTTCAGAATCTGCATAAAATATGCACACGGTTCCTATGGGTAGGAAAAAAACAAGAATACGTTTGAAAACATTAAACCAGGGAGCAAAGGAAGGAGGCCTGGTGGTCCCAAATTTAAAATTATATTATTATGCGGTACATATCTCACAAGCAGTGCTCTGGCATTCAGATATAGGAACAGGTAGATGGGTCACGTTGGAGTCGGATTGCCTACAGATGCACTCCGTCTCCACACTGTTATGGATCCCACGTAAATTACGTCCTGGGAACATACATGAGTCAGCAGTAATCTCATTTACACTTGCAAAATGGGACAGAATATCTAAACATTATGGGATGTTATCATCTCCACCAGCTTTATTTCCAATACGAGACAACCCTGGTTTTCCAGCTGGAAAAGATGGACAATTCTTTACACATTGGACTGATATCAACTTACTATTTATTAACGACATCACCACAACATATACATTTCCTACATTTAAAGAGACGCAAACAAAATATAATATTCCTACGCAATGTTTCTATCAGTTTCTCCAACTTCGTAGCTTTCATAAGGCATGTCACCCAACTCAAAGAATGGGAAGTAAAACCCCATTAGAGAATCTGGCACCCTCTAAAGGTCTCATATCTATAATTTATCAACTTATACTTAACGTCGGTAACCCCAGTCGCACCTCCCACCAATTGGCGTGGGAAAGAGACTTCGGAAAACAAATAGAGGTGGAGGTATGGGACCAGATAAAACAAAATCTGGTGTCGATCTCTCCCTCAATTCAATATAGAGAAAATGCATTTAAATTATATACTAGATGGTATATGACCCTGGAGAAACTAGCCCGTATATACCCAAATACATCCAATCAATGTTGGAGGGCATGTGGACAAAGAGGCACGTTCCTTCATATTTTTTATGAATGTCCTAAAATAGTCGGAATCTGGAAAGAAATTTATAGTTTAATAATACAGGTTACAGAGATTGATATCCCTTTTAGGCCAGAGTAATTTCTTCTTCCACAAAAAATCCCAGGGATACAGAAAGCAACACAAAAACCTATATGGTACATGACCAATGCTGTTAAAATTAAGATAGCAGCACATTGGAAAGCACAGACTATCCCAACCAGAACAGCAATAAGGGCAGGAATATGGGATGTATACCATATGGAATATATGGCCAGTATCTTAGAAGACAACAAACTTTCCTTTAGAAGTATATGGACCCCCTGGTTAAATTAGCATAAGCTCCGCCTACCATTCACATTTGGACTATAAAAGATAGATAGGTTAAATAGGTAAATGAAAGTCAGATTGTGAATAAACCCCTACCTCGGGACATTTTTTCGGTGTTTAAATTGACATTTAAATATAAAAATGTAAAAGGTATGGTAAATAGAGTGAAACTGCATATAAACCTATTGTGTACCCCCTTCCCTATTACCCTAACCTTCCTTTTTCTTTTTTGTTTATCCCTTCCCCCATCCCACCCTATGTATAGGAATGTATACAGTATGTTGATATATGTACAATTTTGAAAAACATTCAATCATTCATTTGCTATATGTACAATTTTGAAAATCATTCAATAAAATAATTAATCAAAAAGAAAACAGAAAGAGAACAATACAAAAGAAGGTACTTATGTAATATCTGGGCGCCCGATTTTTTCATCGCATCGCATGCAATATAGTGGCATACAATTCATGCAATGCGATTTTTCATTGTAAAGACCCAATTTTTAATTGTATAGTCACCCATGGGTGATTTCATACCCCCACTATCCAACTACGCATGGAGTTGATTTTATATAGTGTGGCGAGCGCAGCAAGCCACCGAGCCCGAAGCTGTGGCGAGCGGACGCAGAATACATGTAAAGTAATCTGCGTCCCCACGCGGGGCTCGCTGCACTCGCCACACTATGTAAAATCAACTCCATGCGTAGTTGGATAGTGGGGTTATGAAATCACCCATGGTTGACTATACAATTAAAAGTCGGGTCTTTACAATGAAAAATTGCATTGCAACGCATGCCTTAAGTAGTGGCCTGCAATGAAAAAATCGGGCGCCCAGATAATACATAAGTACCCAAAAGAAAAATACAAATGAACATAAGATCATTACATTGCTACAATTCATAGAGTTATAGTGAGACAACGTACAAAATATATTTCACATAATTTTACATATAATCAGGTCAAAAAATCTAATATATATATATATATATATATATATATATGTCCAGCAAGCGGGTGGCGCTCTGATATAAGAAAGTGTAGACGACACAACGGTCTTTAGTCAACGTTTCAGGGATTTGGTCCATTTTATCAAGACATCATGACTATATTCCCTACCACATGTACACGCACACACAGACATTCTAGGGTTAATTTTTTTGGGAGCCAGTTAACCTACCAGTATATTTTTTTGGATTGTGGGAGGAAACCGGAGCACCCGGAGGAAACCAACGCAAGTACGGGGAGAATATACAAACTCCGCACAGTTAGGGCCATGGTGGGTATTGAACCCATAACCTCAGCGCTGTGAGGTAGTAATGCTAACCACTACACCACAAAATTGTTTGGAGGGGCACCTGTACCGCTGTTCTGAAGCAGGAGTGATGGTTTTTAGGGTTCATATTTACAACCGTGAGCATATGGATAGAAAAAATATATCTAATCCTTATTTAAAGGTATTTCTTTCATCCGGTATTTGCGCTATTAAAAAATAGACATAAAGAAAATGGATAAACAACACAGATCAAAACATCATATTACAATTATCCTATATGTGTATGTTATCTCTAAACAAATCATTCAAAAAAAGTACGGATGGTGTAGTGGTTAGCATTCATACCTCACAGCGCTGAGGTTATGGGTTCAATACCCAGGAGTTTTTCTCCTCAAAGCGAGTACAGCAAGTATCTGCTTGTTAATTTTAATTTTTCTAACGTAGAACAATTTATTTTTAATCGTATAAATTGCGAATACGGTATATTGGATACCCATTTACTTAAATGGCAACTGGTGAAATTGATATAACTGTCAACACATTTAATATGTGTGTATGTATCAATACACTTTGTAGATTTCCAATTCGAGGTATCTAGAACTAAGTCTAAAAATTTGATTTTCACACAATCGAATTTTGATGTAAATGTAAAATTTAAGTTATTTATGTTAATTTTAGACATAAAATTCCTCAAATGAGCTCTTACTGCCTTGCCAGACGATGATAATATCATCGATAAAGCGTTCTAACATTTTATTTGATGATTATACTCAATATTAATTTCAAAGTTGTTATCTTCCCATTTTCCAAAATACATATTCGCTAAGCTTGGGGCATACGGAGTCCCCATCGCAACTCCACAGAGTTGCAGAAAAAATTCTTTCTGGTTTGCTCAAAAACGCACTGACGGCGGTGAACAAGTCCCGGCTTCTTCTGTTCTGCCTGATGCGGTTGTGGACTTCAAGTGTTGGGCAAGCTGATTGCTGCTATTTTATATGTATGTGAGCTTGATTTGATAAGTAAAATACTTTTATGTGAATGCTCTCTGGTTGCGCTATTTTCTCTTTTCTTCTATACCTGAATTGGGACTATGAGTCGTGGTCTGGCTCTATGAGGAAAAAGCTACAGACATATTATACATAAAGGATGCACATTTATTGCAAGTGACTGTGCACGGTTGGACTTCCAAATATATATATGTATATATATATATATATATATATATATATGTGTGTGTGTATATGTACTTAAGCCTTTATATGTGTATTTTATCTTCCATTTTCTTCCAGTGCAAGAGAATGGATTACGATGTCCTTTCTGTTCCGTCTTGGATTCTGATGCCGACGTTTGCGTCTCCAACCATGAGAAGAAATGCATAGGAAATGAGAACAAATGTTACTCCTATTATATTGAACGAGGTACATTTCATTTTTACTTGTTTGTTACTTTGTTTAGATTTGCTACTATTCCCATTTAGCTTTCTAAGTAACAATAATAACGGAGTTCTGTTTTCTCTAAAGGTGGTTGGAAGCAGCTGGCGGGACGCGGGTGCACCTCTGAGGGTCTGTGCGCTGGCATTAAGAAAACTATTGTCCCGACTGCGTTGTGGGATGGGGAGGTGATATGTGAGGGTGATAGGACTGGTACTTCTAATTCCAGTAACAGTTATCATCTGAAATACCATGTACTAGTATTGGCTTTATCTATGTGGCTGGGCTTCTAAATCATGTAAAGGGACTGTGCTTAATTGTGAATAGTAGTTTATTGCATATGCAATAAACAGCTTTATAATTATCCCCAAGGATTCGGTATGAAATCCCGACCGTAAAAATACCAACAGCTATTGACCGACGGTCAAAATACAGACATGGTAAAAATACCAACATTTAAAATCCCGACAAGGTCAAAATACTGACAAGGTCAAAATCCCAATATTTAAAATCCCGACAAGGTCAAAATACTGACAAGGTCAAAATCCCGATATTTAAAATCCCGACAAGGTCAAAATACTGAGGTCAAAATCCCGATATTTAAAATCCCGACAAGGTCAAAATACCGACATATAGAATGTAGAAGACAGGTGAAAAAGTTAACATGACTTTCGGTCGACAGGTCGCGAGGTCGACATGGGTTTTTTCACTGTGAACAGTGAAAAAACCCATGTCGACCTGGCGACATGTGGACTGAAAGTCATGTTGACTTTTTCACCTGTCTACATTCTATATGTCGGTATTTTGACCATGTCGGGATTTTACATGTCGATATTTTGACCATGTCGGGATTTTGACCGTCGGTCAATAGTTGTTGGTATTTTGACCGTCGGGATTTTGACTGCATCCCATCCCCAAGTACAGGCTACTTGTACACCCAGGGGTGTACTATTTTGCCCTCAGTGATACCAGGGGACACAGAATCAAGATACTGTATTGTAGGAGGATTGTCACACTTGAATAACATTGATAACAGGGATAACATATACAGATGGGGCACTTCCCATCCTGGCTGGCGGATCGCCAGAACGTCCCCGCTGCCTTGCCAGCGAATATACTGAGACGCACGTGCGTCTCACGCGCACGCGCGTCTCAGTCTCCGTCGCCAGCGCGACGGAAACCCTGTCCGTCTCCGCCTCAGGAAGACGGACAGGGTTAGGGGGGGTTAGGGGGGGTGCGGGCAGGCGTCGGGGACCCCGGGTTACCGACGGCAAGCCGGCGTGGACCCGGGGGAACGGATGGAAGCGCCGTCGGAAGGGGACGCGCGCGCCTCTCGTGGCGCGCGTCCCCTTCTCGCCATCGCCATGGCGCTGGCGGGGGATGGCGGCTGGCGACGCCAGCGCCATCCCCTGCCAAGATGAGACCTGCTCCATCTGTATTTTGCTGACACTCTTCACATCGACAGCATGCCGACAGGAAAAGGCTTACCGCGTTATATGAACTCCATTGCAAGGTGTCCGCATTATAACTTGAAACATAATCGTAACGCATCCAATTTAAAGTTATAACGCTGACACGGTTAAAATGCATGAACCCTTTGAGTGCCAGGGGAATTCGTCAAAATAGGTGTGAAAATTGGCAAACATTTTTATTCATCATAATGACCTGTAATGTTACCTTACTGTATATAGGAAATATAATCTATTTTGACATAAATGTTTTTATCTTAATTTTATATAACAAATGTGAGCGATGCTATAAATGTATTTATTACCCCTCTATGGCCCTTATTTTGATCGGCACGGTACGGCCCGCGTGCGGCCGTACCGCCGATGTTTTTTGTCTGCACATGCGCAGAGGTCATTCTGCGCATGTGCAGCCCCCTTCGCCGCAGACGGATTTCGTCCGCCGCAAAGGGGGCGTATAGGGGCGTGAGGGGCTTCAGCCCCTCATTTCCCTATGTGTACGCCCCGCGTTTCATGGGCATTCCCATGCAAACGCGGGGCGTATGCATGGTAATGAGGGCATGACGCCCTCATTACCATGACATGGGGGCGGAAAGCTGACGTCGCCGGATGTCAGCTTTCAGCCCCCTTACAAGCTCCCACACGGACGATTGTCCGTGTGGTCTGAGCTTGCGGGAGCTGCCGCGGCGTGCGGGCCTGCCTTCGATGGTCGTCGACCATCGAAGGCAGGGGGCAGCTCCCACCATGGTGGAGGCGTAGCCTCCACCATTTTTGTGCGGATCGCCAGCCGTCCGTGTATGGACGGCCGTGGCGATCCGTCCGGTGGGCGGCCCTTGGTTTGTGCGGTCGGAGCCCCGTGTGCGGCTCTGACCGCACCAACCAGAATAAGGGCCTGAGTGCTAACGTTGCTGTGGGAGGTTCTCAAAATAACCGATAAAAATGCCAGCGCCGCTCACAGCGACTGTTCTATTTTTGGGTGCAATATTTAACAAAATGATTTGTATTTAGTTATACTCAAAGAACAGTCGCTGTGAGCGGCACTGGCATGGTTTGCGGATCTTTTGAGGCTCGCTCACAGCAACGCTGGCGCTTAAAGGGTTACGTCACGTGTCAAAACACCTATGTCAGTATTTAGCCATTGGCATATGTAGTGTTGACCATTTCCCAATAACGGAGCTCTGTGAGGCAAAATGAAATCACCATGGGGAATAGAATAAGCATAAGGGCAACTGTACTGATGAGTTTTGCATCATTACAGACTCTAGGTAAAATCGCATATTGAAAATAATTATACATGTAGCCTGTTACATTTACATTAAATCCACTCTAGCCTGGTAGTGTTATAAATATCAGGCCAGTGGCATAACTACCAAATTTGCATCGTCGCTCCCCCCCCCCC